>NC_090271.1:10054166-10358333 GCF_040414725.1 Anabrus simplex
AGGCCTAAATACACAAGATATAATTGGTAGGAACTTGATCACGAACCGCTCTAAGCAGGTACAATATTTTGGATAGTCTTTTGGAAATAAAATTGGTATGTGGTTATCAAGTTAAGTTTTGCTTGCAAATACATTCTTAATAACGTAACTGGTTCATTATTTTCTATATTGTTATTCTCGTTTAGGACTAGCTTCGTTATGATAGCAAAAATGATTGTAAATGATAGTTTCTACAACTTTTGTCATGTACAGTTCTTAATTTGTACTGATATTTCCGGATAAATTTGGAATTTCGTAAAAATATTGTTACCCTGAATATCGTCGTTATGCGCAACCCAGCCGTCCATACGAACCTAGTTTAAGCTTTTGTATGCCTCATTCAAGACAAAGTCTAAGTCCGAGATACTGGGGCCATATACAGTCCTCAATCAGTACAAAGATACCGTCATGATCACCGGGATTGTAAGATGAAAACAAGAAAAATCTACTGGCACGTAAAAGAATCCCTGCGGGACAAAATTCCGGCACGTCGGTGGCGTCTCCGAAAACCGTCAAAAAGTAGTTCGTGGGAGGTAGAACACTATGACACCCAAGGCATCAAGTGGGAACTGTTGCCCACGGTGGGCTCGTTCTTATCTTTGTATCTAAAAACTGATCTGCATTTAGGTATCACTTGTTCATCTCAACTTTCTTAATTATTCTTTAAAGTTGTAAATTTATTGAAGATCTCCCTCGGTAAATATTCCAATCCGTAATACCTTCCATGAAAGAATATCTGCCCCGATTTGTCCCCTTGAATTCCAACTTTTATCTACATATTATGATTCAGGCGTATCCACCTAGTGAAATGTCCTTCCACTGACACCTCGGAACATTTCGCTCAGTCTCCTTACTCCTAAGTCTTCTCAACACTACTCGTGCGAGAACAAATCGTGCTGCTCTCAGTTCTCGAGTCTATTTGGTGTCTTACAACCCGTAAATACCCTCATAACCCTTTGTTTAGAACCTCGTTCATGTGATTGAGGTACTTACAGAAGCTGCCCATCTTACAACATCATCCTGTGATTCTAGTCCTTCACTCATTTATACATAAGAAAACAAAGAACCTATAATACTTCTTAATGACTACAGAATCCAATTTTCTGAGTTTCTACAGTAACCGTGATTTTCGTCAGTAGTCCCCATGATCAAAGGTCGTGGATAGGTCAGTAGCATCTACACTTCATTTGACCTCCTGAATGGCTAAGTCTTACTGGAATCCAACAAGTGGGGACTCACTTTTCTGAGCTCGAACTGCCCTCTATCAAATCAGTTAGTAATTTCACAAATGTGTCTAATATAATCAGAAAGAACTCTTTTTCCAGACCTTCATGCAAGACATGTCAAGCTGACTGGCGTGTAATTACCCGCATAATGTTTATCCCCCTTTCCTTTGCACACTGGGGCTACTACAGCAGCTCTCCATTCATTTGGTATAGCTCCTTCATGCAAACAGTAATCAAGCAAGTACTTCAGCTGATATGGTTCTATATCCCAGAATATGCCCAGACATTTCAATTCAAATGTTGTATCCTTTTGTAAATATATTTATTAAGCTCTGTAAATGTCAGTGTTTCACTGTCCTCCCTGCCGCCACGGGGTTTTTCAGATGAAGATCTCAAACCAGGATCGGCAGGGTGAGACGGCTAAATCGTCAGACATATAGGTTCCCCTTGTTCATTTATGATTCATAGATAGCCGCTTAGTTTAAGTCACGCAGTTATCAGCTTGCGTTCGGGAGAAAGTGTCGGCAGCCCTGAAGATGATTTTCTGTGGTTTCCCATTTTCACATAGGCTGTACCTGAATTAAGATCACGGCCTTTCCTACTCCATCGACGTCATAAGACCTATCTCTGTCGTTGCGACGTAAAGCAGATTACTTCTCCCTTAAAGTACCTACACATACCCTTCCAGTTTCACATTACTGCCAATTATATTTGCCATCGTGTTATCCTAAGCAGCCAACTTTAATTTCCTGGTAAGTCCCTTCACATTCTCCTTACTTCTGTAACCATTCTTTGCTCTATTCTTTCCGATCTATACCTCCTTAATCTCTTTATTTCTCTGTTATAATAATCCCTACCATCTGTTTTCATACTCCTCACAATTGCTTTAAACCCATCCCTGAGGCTGTTTACATTCTTATTTACTGACAAATGACAATGACAACCTACAACCTGTTTTCCAGTCATTGACCGGGTCAGGGATGTAATGAATGAAACATATATAGGCTGTTATTACAATGGGGTCGCCACTCCCAAGGTGATTTATTAATGAGTGATAAATGCTATGAAATGACAATGGAGAGTGTTGCTGGAATGAATGATGACAGGGAAAACCGGAGTACCCGGAGAAAAACCTGTCCCGCCTCCGCTTTGTCCAGCACAAATCTGACATGGAGTGACCGGGATTTGAACCACGGTATCCAGCGGTGAGAGGCCGACGCGCTGCCGTATGAGCCACGGAGGCTCTTCTTATTTACTATTTTCCACATATCAAAATTAGTTTTTGAAAATTCCCTCGTGCTTCTCAGTCAAGTCTATGGTACTGCTTTATAATCCCGGTTGTATAACCTTCCTTTCTGTCATTCATTTTTAAGTTTGACTTATGCAGCTTCTTGATCACTTATACCATCTATCACTCATCTGGTTTTCTCAGCATCACTCTAGAATATTCTTCCTTCCACTTCGTTCTTTTACTTTCCTCTCGAGATTGGTCTACAAAGCCAAGCATAACGGACGGAGGGGTTGGCTTTGGGTTCTTCTCGATATTAACTTGTATACACCATGTAGATATCTTTCTGTCATTCTCATTGCCTTCCTAGTTAGCCTTTGGTAAAGTGAAATCGCCAGATACAATCACGTCCCTTTCTGCGTCGTTCCCCACATAGCTGCGTAAGCGTCAGCCCTTCCCCATCTGTATACCTCAAAAATAGAAAGTAGAGATGAACCGGACACCTTATCCTTAACTTACAGTAGTAGGGCAAAGAACACCGTGTCAGCATTTCAGCACCCGAGGTCATTGACCCCTAGCGCAATGTGGATTTGCGTAAAAGAGCAAGCCTAACCTCACAGTCACCATCGTGGAGAGGCCTAACATCACAGGGCCTAGTTTTACGGTCAGATGCCCTTCCCGACGCCACTTTGCCAGATGACCTTCCCGACACCATCTTGCCAGATCCCCTTCCCGAAGCCATCTTGGAGGAGCCTAACCTCACATGGCCTAGTTTTACCTGCAGATGCCCTTCCCGACGCCATATTGACAGATGCCCTTCCCGACAACATCTCGGAGGGGTCTACCATACAGGGCATAGTTATACGGCTAGATGTCCTTCCCGATGCGATCTTGCCAGATGCCCTTCCCGGCGCCATTTTGTAGGGGCTAAAGTACACAGGGCTCAGTTTTACGGTCAGATTACCTTCCCGTCGCCATTTTGATCCTCCCGCCAGATGGTTCATATTGCCTAACCTAGTTTTACAGCCAGATGCCCTTCTCAACGTCATCTTGGAGGGGCCTAACTACACAGAGCCTAGTTTTACGGACAGATACCCCTTTCCGTCGCCATTTTGGAGGGCTCCTCCTGCCGATTACCATCGAAAGGTCTACTCAAGGTTTTACGTCTCCATCCGACGGACAAATAACCATGACCATCCCTCCTCCGTCCCCTAAAACGCATCTCTGTGTTATCGTGAGGTCTGCTTAAGGCTTTACGTCTCCATCCGACAGATATATGCCCTCCTCGTCGTCGTCTGCCCTAGTTTTACGGATAGATGTCCTTCTCTCCTCCTCCTCCTCATCATCGTCTGTCGCAGTTTTACGGATAGATGCCCTTCGTGGTCTGGATCCCCCCTTGGAGGAGCGCGCCTATACGACGCATCGTAATCTACAGACCATCGAGCTGAGCAGCGGTCAATTAAAAATTATTATTATTATTATTATTATTATTATTATTATTATTATTATTATTATTATTATTATTATTATTATTATTGAATAAACGTTATCATAATTTTAGTAATTATTATTACATTTGATATGCTATCTGGTGCTATGTTGTCGGGAACTGAACCCAGGTCACCGATCGCAGCAGCTACACCCCAGTGTTGGAAATAATAAACGTATAGTCATAAAGAAATATAAATGATTAAAGGGAATTACGTTAGAGAATATAAAATGAATTACATGATATATGTTAGTAGGACAAAACTTTTGCAAGTTGATCTCACCCTTGTTAAATCATAATTTTATTATTTAACAATACAATTGAATAGATATCTGATGTCGATCCCGGTCTAGATTACTGAGAGGATCGGTCATGCTGACCACACGTCACCACGAACTTTGCTGGCCTTCAGGCTGAATAATTTAATAATTATCATTATATGATATCCATACATCTATGACATCTATCACCCCGTTTTGCAGCAGAATTAGGTGTTGAGTCTAAGAAATTATCATTTTAACACAAGGAAAAAAGAATTACCAATTCTTTTCATTAATCGGTATACTTACGTTATTGTTATGTCATCAAACTGGTGAGCACGGTGTAGAGATGTCCTCACCTTCTAATAAGATGTGAGCCATAAGCTCAGCAATTTTTACTTGCCTTTTTTTATTTGTTTTAACCCCTTTGTCAGATGAAAGAAGAGGAGGGAGCGGAGGATGAATGAAGAGGGCGCGGTAAGGAGGAGGTGATGGATTTTATTTATGTAGCATGAATTTTTCTTCAGCATTTTACCCTTTTTTCAATATTTCTCACTCATTCATAACAGGTTTTTACCCTATAATACTAAAAAAAAGCATAATTAGAAGGCAAAGGAAGAGGAATAGAAGTGTGATGTTAATCCAGTATAGTAACAATAAAACAATATAGCTTTCTTTGTATTATTCATCATCATCGTGAACATCATTAGAGATTTTTTAAGTATTGCAAACAAATATCATCATTACTGATTTTGTATAAATATAGAAATCTTATAATTTTTTATAATGTTTTTACATATTCATTATTTTTTCGAAAATAAACATAATGTTACATATAAAATGAGAGTTTTGTCCGTACATTGCTCAGAATTTAAAAAAAAAATATTTCTGTACCGCTCATGTCCACAGTAACAACGAAATGCACTTTGTACTTTTCAGTAATTTCTGTCTGTCTGTCTGTCTGTCTGTCTGTCTGTCTGTCTGTCTGTCTGTCTGTCTGTCTGTCTGTCTGTCTGTCTGTCTGTCTGTCTGTCTGTCTGTCTGTCTGTCTGTCTGTCTGTCTGTCTGTCTGTCTGTCTGTCTGTCTGTACACGCATCACGAGAAAACGGCAGAAGAGAATTTCATGAAAATCAGTACGCAAAGTCGGGGGGGGCAAGCCGCTACAATCTAGGCTATAAATCATTTTATTCACGCTGAGTGAAATGGTACTTTAGGTGAAGGCGTAAAATTCAATTCCCAAATATTTATATTATTAGCGGTCCTATCGACAAAATACTACATAACTAAAGTTACATACAATTAAATTTCCGATCATTTATGTCTTATACATTTTTTCCGTACCGGCTGTGATATTCATGAATTTCGATTTTTGTTGCTAAGTCCACATCAACGCCGAGCAACGAGAAAATGGGTGAACAGAATTTAATGAAAATCGTTATATAGAGTCGGGGAAGAAGAAACTATAATCTAAGCTTTAAACAGTTTTACTGACCTTGGATGAAATGGTAGTTTAAGGGTAAGCGCCTAAAATGTAATTTTTAAATACCTATGTTATTGGTCCTATAGAAAAGTACTACATAACAAAAGTTATAGAGAATACAATTTCCGATCATGTATGTTTTATTCAGTTTTACCGTACCGACTAGGATACGAGTAGTATTTCAGAGTCGGAAGAAAACTAAATTTGAAGGTCTACAATAAAGCGCATAAAACTGATCAACAATAATATTACATTGACCATTGTTTATTGTGATGTTCTTTGCCTCTTTTGGTACCCGATAGATAGGATTACTGTTGCGTACCGAGTATAACAGCCTCGCTGAATATTGGCGGGAAATAGCTGGGGAGTTAGAAAACTTTTTCTTTAGCATGCCATTCCTCTGGTCCATACATTGTCTGATACTGCTGGTACGTAACACACTGCTTCATCATAGTATTCCAGCTATTCGATCCCAACTCTGACGCACTGTTTTTGATGAGCAGTGTGCACATTTGGCAGAGGTCCACTTAGTAATTATATATGTTTGCATTACACAAAAAATCACAAATGGTGTTCATCAATTATTTTTTAAATTTATAATTTTATTCACATATTGAATACTAGCTGATGTGTCCGTGCTTCACTACGGAATTCTACATTGTACACAGAATTCTAGGTTAGGTAATGTACACGTTGTGAGCAAGATTTATTATATTGTATAGCTCTTAACATTACCCTAGAAACGCGACTGGGAAGTCACCAAACGTCTTTTCTCATATGAAGACTGGGTTAGGGATTTTTCATTGTAATGGTAGGCCCGCTTGCCTACCAGCAGTCACAATCAGGTTAGAGAGTTTTCATTATAATGGCAGACACTCACTCACCACCTGCCTTTTTACATCCTCAGAAAGACAGTCTTAGTGGTTTTCCCAAGTGAAATGAACATAGGTCATTACAATGACGTCAGTAGAAATGTCGCGGTTAAAAGCAATATGAAACACTCGATCAAATGAAAAACTACGCATTTTGTCATTTTTAACGAACAGTACTACGCTGAAGATCTAACAGTCCAAAGTACCAGAGTTGGAATGACCAAGCCGTAGACAGTCGTGATCCGTGAACACTCTTCGTCCGTTTTCGGTGGGGGGAGCGGGGGTCGAATACTGGAGAGTTCCAGGGAAAAACTCTGCCCTTTTACTAATATGTTTCCTAGGAGTACCCGATGAGTCGGAAAATCTCATTTCACTACATCTCATTTCCTCCAAGCCAGAGGAAAAAACCCTCTTCACTGCCAATTTGGAATAAAATTAATGTACAATTTAATAAAAGTGAAGAGGAAGACGCTTTTCTTAAGAAACGGCTTTCAGGGTTGAATTTTGAATTATTTAGTGAATTGTAGTGCTATAATTTGGAATATGCCTAAATAATAATTCTAGACCAGGTCGTACTACTACCACTAAATGAACCACCGCCTTAAGTGAGCACACTGCTCATTCAAAAAAGCGCGCCAGAGTAGGGATCGAATAGCTGGAATACTATGATGAACCAGTGTGTTATGTACCAGCAGTATCAGAAAATGTATGAACCAGAGGAATGGCATGCTGAAAAAGAAAGTTTTCTGATCCCCTAGCTATTTCCTGCCAATATTCAGTCAGGCTGTTATACTCGGTACGCAGCAGTAATCCCATCTATCGTAATTGAATGGCAGCATAAGAGACAAACAACATCACAACAAACAATGGTCAGTGTAATGTTATTGTTGATTTCGTCCATAATTACGAAAACATCATCAACATATCTGGCCCAGAAGTGAATGATTTGAAATTCATTGTCAATTTGTCGTATTCGAGAAAATCTAGGTATATTTCTGCCAAGATGCCTGAGGCTGGTGATCCCATTGCCAGACCGTCCTACTGGTATAATTATGACATTGTCGAAAGTGAAAAAGTTATTGTTTACAACTAGATTTAATACTGTGATGAAATCTTGTATCTCTAGTTTGGACGAAAAATCAATTAACGCTTCCACCACCCTCCTAAGACTCAACAGTATCGATCCTCATATCAAATTCACACTAGAAACTGAATCAATAAAATAATAAACTTTCTAGATTTAACTATCACTAGACACCCAGATTCTTTAAGTTATAAAATATTCAGAAAACCTACTCAAACAGCTTCCACCATTCGCCAAGATTCAATGCACCCCCAGTCCACATACTATAACCTAGTTCATCGAGCTTTGTCCAAGAAACATCTAAAGAATGAACTAAACACATCCGCGGAATTGCAAAACTCAACGGTTTCAGCAATAATTTTATAGAAAGGATAATCAATAAACACAAACATCGCCCTAAAACAAGCCTCAAGAAAGAAATAACTAAACCTCTAACATTTTTCAACTTCACGTTCAACAATGATATTTGCAAGATAACCAACATCTTTAAGAAACAAGGCGTTAAAATAGCTTTCAAAATCAACAATAAGAACATGAACATTTTACACAATACATCACATATCAAGACCTCCATCTCTCTTCTGGCTGGACTCGCAAACCTCGCACTTCCCATTAACATATGCCATCCACACTGTTGTGACGTACCCACTTGGCCCACAGATGAATGACAAAATTATAACGTGGCGGGTCACTTTAATATTAAAATAAATAAATGATATGTCCTTGTTTCTCCATAAACAGTATCCCAAGGGCGTCAGTCTTCAAGCTTATGGCTTGAAAACAAAAGTAGATAATTAATAATAATAATAATAATAATAATAATGCGTAATGAGACTCAAAAAAACTCCCAGGGGTGAGGTGAACGGAACACAAATCATTAAGTACACTAACTTGGAATTTAAGGATCATTAATAATCATTTCATAAAATACAAATTAGAACAGCTATTTATTAAGATGAAAAACGTGACGTAACGGCGTTTTAACGACATCTGAACTTACGGAAGCAAAAGAAAAATTGAATGAAATTAATTTTAAAAATGAACTGTTGCGCGAAGACTTGCAGTAACTTATGCCATAAGCTCACCATATGTAGACTCTGTTGTCTTGAAGCTGATGATATGTGGATCTCGTACCGGCTGCCTTCTCTGTTGTTGGATTCCAGTCCTACTTCTACATTTCCTGTCCTTAACACTTCTTACTGTACTCCTTACATAAAGTCGTAATGAGTCCTAATTTTAAGTGCAAAACCACCATGGGTTATGTTCATGGAGAGAATACATTCGTATTCTTCCGTATTACGGAACAGTAGCGTAGCTAAATTCATAATAAGAGCTCTCCTGCCCTATACTAGTCAAAGCCGGTCTCCCGTTGACTACCTCTCGTCATTGAGATAACAAGTCCCAATGAGAGTAACTTTTGAGTATAATATACTCAGATGCGAAGTGAACTAAGTTAAAATCTTCTCCGATGTGTAGACGTAGAATCGTAGTAAGAGTATGAATAAGAATATAAATGAGAAAGTCCGAATGTCCTCTCCAGCCCTTGTCGGTGGTATTTATCGGTTCAAAAGTCTCCTTCCATCAGCCATATCACATGGTCCAGTAAGATTCGAGGTCTCATCCCTTCTCCCTTGTATTGCTGTGAATCCATCACGTTGCTTCATTACGTTCATTCACATAGGCTGAACTTTCGCGCTGAAATAAAGCGTTTCGAAGCGGAGTTTGAAAAGTGGGTGTTAATAATGTATCAACTGTCTCTTCATGAGGTGGAGAGGGTAATATCTCTCGTAACCTCGATGACGTACTTTTCCTGGAACTGGGCTGAAATTAGCCTGCTGACTCTGGTCACCTCACAACGGCTATTGGAAAATTTACTGCAAGTTATAAATATGCGTGATGTTGAAATACTTTACCCAATAATTTGTTCGTTCAGAATACGTTATAGCCGCGATACAAAGAAATGAAATGATGATTGAAATGGATGATAAAAACCCTATATATATTAATTTAAAAATGACCTATCAGTGATTAAATATATACATCTTATCAATTAAATATATAGTTCAATAATTAAAAATATACAGTGATGTCCCAAACATCACACTGTGACCTACTCAAGTTCGCTGATACAGCCACAACATTACATCTCCTTCTCCTCGCTTTGCAGTTTCTGCCTTCCAATACAATTGTAACTCCATTCGTTACATGTTTCGTAATTTGCATCGTCTTACCCTTCACACATATGCCAACGATAGTCTTATATAAATTACGTCACACAGTAATGTCATATACCATCCCTCTCCACATATTAACTATTATATACATCAACCACTTTCCACAATTTACATTCCACAGAGCAGCCACAATCATTATCCCCTTCGTACATATACCAATCATAATCATATATTAATTTCGACCCTCCAATTCAATTACTATAAAGCATCAACTGCACCTATTGTTCATCATCTCTCTAACCGTTAGCAAAGACACATATCCACCATTAACTTGCTAACAAAATCATCCATAATTACCAGCTACACTTCATTATCTCTCTTATCATTCAAACATAATAACTCTGATCACTCTATGACCGACCTCCAAACACCCCTCAGCACCATCAACAAACATTTAAATTCCAGACCATATTCACTTGAATTACCGTAATCCATCTCTTAACCATTACCCTATCAATTATAATTGCCATATAGTTAAAAAAGACACAGCTCCACCATCTTTCATCTGATCTTCATTATATATTAATTTGATTTACCATACCCATCTGCTTAACCATATATCATATCAAGCAACCATATATCATATCAAGCTCACTTACATTTCAATCTTAATTTACATACCGTTAGCAAAGACACAGGTCCATCATTACACTTGGCATGCAGTTACCAAAGCCACAGATCCACTATTAACTTAAATTACCATACGTGACTCTTAACCATCAGCTAAACTTCACTATCTCTCTTATCATTCAAACATTCAATACTTATAATTCAAAAATACTTAACTACAATCACGCCTCAAAATCACACTTAAGCATTAAATTCACTATACATTTCAAAACCCATTAACTAGCACACTACACCACCTACCTATTTCTACATACTCTTTAACAAACCAGACCATCTTTCCTTATTTACAATCACTCCAAATATCACCCCTTCAACTCCACTCTCCTTCCAACTTAATCCTTAAATCTACTTAACTATAATCACTCCTAACAAAATCACACTTAACAACTAAATGCAGTATACATTTCAAATCCAAATCACTCTGTATTTCAAATCCTCACAGCCACGATAACTTCCTCATTCTTAACCAAACGAACCATCTTTTCTTATATTACCAACATTTCTTCATCCACTATTCCATTACTAACTAACTAACTAACTAACTAACTAACTAACTAACTAACTAACTAACTAACTAACTAACTAACTAACTAACTAACTTTACTTGACTTTTTACTTCTTGTTAGTATGCCCTCATCATTTTTTTCATTCCCCACAGATCCTTAAACTCCTACTCCTCCCTTTGTTCATAAAACAGCTCTATTCTCTTCCTGTCTGAACTTTCCTTTCCACTCTGCACGTCTATTACTTCACTGTGTTCACCTCTCTGCCTTTCCGCTTTCCTGGCTATGTCCATAGCTGCTTCTCTACACATTTCTATTCTCACCCTGTTATCTACTGCTCTTTCCTCTTCACTATGCACGACCCACTCTTTCACTATATTCATCTCCCTGCCTTTCCTCACTCAACTTCCTGTTTCCCTTGGTTCTTTCCTTACCACCATGTCCGTATTCTCCGACATTGCATTCCATAATTTGCCTTTCTTCCACTCTCTTCCTCATCACTTCTTTTTGCTTCAAATTCTCCTCTAATTCCCGTAATTTCGTCACTGTCCAAAATCTGGTCCATTGGTCATTGGTTACCATTAATACCTGACCCCTAACGTGAGCTCTTAATCCTTGAAGTCTGACCCTCACTAAATGTTTCTTAAGGATCTTATATTCTTCATCCCCCCTCTTCCCATGTCTCTCTTAATCCAAATTTTTGTACTCTGTAGATGGTATTACTAGCATCACTCATACCCCGGTCACTTTCATTTTTTCAAAACCAACGATGAGACCGACACTGGACAATGAACTAGCCCACACCAGAAGACATAGTGCACTGTAAACACCAGGTCTCGCCAGCAAAGGCATCTAAAAGCCATACGATAAATAAAATTAATTAGAGGCTTGAATATAGGTAGAAAATAGATTCAAGAAATCTGTTGTCTTTGTGAATGTTCAAAAGAGGCAAGCTATTGAATCGACTTTCACTTGTTTATTGTCAGTTTGTGTTCATTTTATTTTCTAAACATTCCTTGGGGGATCTCTAACTTCCAGTAGCTCCCTCTTGGTTACGCCCCTGTTGTGCGTTTCAGTCTCCACAATCATGTGAGTCTAACCGTTGCCTACGTGATTAGTAATAAGGCCTCCGCATGGCAGCTTTCGCAGCGTAAAATACGTGCTAGTTCCAGAGTCGCCGCTAGACTTCGTGCTAGCCCTCCACTGTTTAACTCTGGCGTATATGGAAATTTTGAAACAAAAAGTTAAGTTTTTAGGCGAGACAGATCTTAAAAACAATTATATAAACTGTTAATTTGTGTATTCAGTTTGCAGTGAGTATATACAGTAGTTTCTATTTAAGCATAAGTTTTAGATAATTTTGGTGCATATGTCTAGGCTATCTGATGGCGGACCTGTTGAGGATCCAACCAGCCTTGGGGCTGAGGACTGAACATACTTGCATACAGTTATAAATACACGAGGTTCTGTATTTAGCGCCGAGATAGTATTTATTGTAAACATTCTATTCACAGGAAATTTATTGCGCGTGCTAAGCAATTGTTTATTGCTGTGTACCATTCCGCAAAAGTAAACTTCAGAAAGGTAGCGGAATTTCTTTCCATGAGTTCCCAGCAAATGCAGAATGGCGAGAAAAATGGGTCAAAATTACAGTATATCACGTCGGTGTGACAAGAAAAATAGCATATGGCAACCTTTCTCGAAATCTGTAGTATCGGTATGTAGGGAACATTTTGAAAGTACGTGCTTTAGCATTTCCACTAAAACCAGACGCATTTTTCCTAATTTAATTCCAACGCTTCTTTCGGGGTTTCCATCGTATTTGCTTTTATCCCCTTTGCTATTTGCTTTACGTCGCACCGACACAGATAGGTCTTATGGCGACGATGGGATAGAAAAGGCCTAGGAGTGGGAAGGAAGCGGCCGTGGCCTTAATTAAGGTACAGACCCAGCATTTTCCTGGTGTGAAAATGGGAAACCACGGAAAAACCATCTTCAGGGCTGCCGACAGTGAGGTTCGAACCCACTATGTCTCTGATGCAAGCTCACAGCCGCGTGCCCCTAACCGCACGGCCAACTCGCCCCGTCCATCGTATTTGCATGACACGAGTAGGCTTAATAAAGCGCGCAAGCTACCGAAGAAACGAAGCTATGAAAATGCATTCTTGCAGGCAATATAAATGTTTCAGATGACGTACAAGTAGAGCGAAGAGAGTGGTGGTGGTAGTGATTATTGTTTTAAGAAGAAGTAAAACTAGGCAACTATCCTCTACATAACACTGACTCTACATAACACTGATCAGAGAGAAAAATGGAACGGATCCGACACTTCGAAAAATGAACGCGTTGGTCAAAGAAAGACAAGGGTCGCGAAGGGCATGAAAATGAAGGACTCCCAGGCCTCGAATGCTCTGATACCTTCGGAGCAGGAAAAGAACAAGGGTTGACCAAGGGAGGTCGGATAAGATAGATGAAAGTGAGGACCCTGGCACAAGTGAGTGGAAGTAATGTCAGGGCTCAGCTAAGGTTCTCTCAGGGTCACCTTGTTAATCTGGCCTTACTTTCCGGTCGCAATTGTACGATCTGACATGTATGAGCTCTTCTTGAATTACTGTGTGATACATTTATTTCTTATTTGTTAAACGTCATCGAAATATAATTTTTCTACTCAAAGCGCAATGTTTTATCTTTTATATGAAAGTTACTCTCGTAATGCCAATCGGAATCGTGCTGAGGAATGGAGGGATAGCCTGACACCTGGCGGCGTTATTTGAACTGCTGCTACTCTGCCAATTTAGTACTTGAAAAGACCGCGCATCTCGTAGGCAACGGTCTAACCGTGTCTGTGCTCTTTTTTCTACATGTATGTACCTTTCTGTTCTCCCTTATCTTACTTTCTAAGCAACCTCTCTGCGTCGGGTAGTGCCCTCTATGGGTGGTGGTGGTACAATAACACCCACGGTAGCCCCTGCCTGTTCTAAAAGGCGACTAAAACGGGCCCCAAGGGCTCTGAACTTGAGAGATCGTGGTTTAGCGACCACGAGAACCTTAGCTGAGCCCTGACATTACTTCCACTCACTTGTGCCAGGGTCCTCACTTTCATCTATCCTATCCGACCTCCCTTGGTCAACCCTTGTTCTTTTCCTACTCCGAAGGTATGAGAGCATTCGAGGCCTGGGAGTCCTTCATTTTCATGCCCTTCGCGACCCTTGTCTTTCTTTGACCAACGCGTTCATTTTTCGAAGTGTCGGATCCGTTCCATTTTTCTCTCTGATCAGTGTTATGTAGAGTCAGTGTTATGTAGAGGATAGTTGCCTAGTTTTACTTCTTCTTAAAACAATAATCACCACCACCACCACTCTCTTCGCTCTACTTGTACGTCATCTGAAACATTTATATTGCCTGCAAGAATGCATTTTCATAGCTTCGTTTCTTCGGTAGCTTGCGCGCTTTATTAAGCCTACTCGTGTCATGCAAATACGATGGACGGGGCGAGTTGGCCGTGCGGTTAGGGGCACGCGGCTGTGAGCTTGCATCAGAGACATAGTGGGTTCGAACCTCACTGTCGGCAGCCCTGAAGATGGTTTTTCCGTGGTTTCCCATTTTCACACCAGGAAAATGCTGGGTCTGTACCTTAATTAAGGCCACGGCCGCTTCCTTCCCACTCCTAGGCCTTTTCTATCCCATCGTCGCCATAAGACCTATCTGTGTCGGTGCGACGTAAAGCAAATAGCAAAGGGGATAAAAGCAAATACGATGGAAACCCCGAAAGAAGCGTTGGAATTAAATTAGGAAAAAGGCGTCTGGTTTTAGTGGAAATGCTAAAGCACGTACTTTCAAAATGTTCCCTACATACCGATACTACAGATTTCGAGAAAGGTTGCCATATGCTATTTTTCTCGTCACACCGACGTGATATACTGTAATTTTGACCCATTTTTCTCGCCATTCTGCATTTGCTGGGAACTCATGGAAAGAAATTCCGCTACCTTTCTGAAGTTTACTTTTGCGGAATGGTACACAGCAATAAACAATTGCTTAGCACGCGCAATAAATTTCCTGTGAATAGAATGTTTACAATAAATACTATCTCGGCGCTAAATACAGAACCTCGTGTATTTATAACTGTATGCAAGTATGTTCAGTCCTCAGCCCCAAGGCTGGTTGGATCCTCAACAGGTCCGCCATCAGATAGCCTAGACATATGCACCAAAATTATCTAAAACTTATGCTTAAATAGAAACTACTGTATATACTCACTACAAACTGAATACACAAATTAACAGTTTATATAATTGTTTTTAAGATCTGTCTCGCCTAAAAACTTAACTTTTTGTTTCAAAATTTCCATATACGCCAGAGTTAAACAGTGGAGGGCTAACACGAAGTCTAGCGGCGACTCTGGAACTAGCACGTATTTTACGCTCCGAAAGCTGCCATGCGGAGGCCTTATTACTAATCACGTAGGCAACGGTCTAACCAACACCTCCTAGAAGGCCTCACAACTGTTCTGGAAATATACTGTGACGTCAGCATAGGGGGCAAGCTTGAACCTTTTCAGTAATAACACAGCAATGAGTTTGGCCATGTAACGCTGAAATTAGAAGAGTTTTAATTCGTTTAATGGTGTCAGTTGCTAATACCGTTGTACGTAATGGTACTGATGTGTTGCGTACTCAACTGTAAGGGGAATTCCGACAGTGATAACGAAGTGCATGGATTAAGTTTACGAAAAACGAGGTAGTAATAATAATAATAATAATAATAATAATAATAATAATAATAATAATAATAATAATAATCGTATGGCCTCAGCTACCGTGTGCAGACATTTCAATTTGACGCCATCTGGCTGTCTGCTCGTCAATTTCGACGTTCCGTTTTACTCTAGGCCCCCACTAGATGGCAGACCGAGTAAACCGAAACTCTCTTGGGCGTCTATGGCTGAGATTTAATGAATTTTGTCGGGTAAACACCAAATGTGTCACCAGAGATCTTTTACATGCTGACATCGTACGACATGGAGTGTCGAATGGACTTTTTTCCGCCCTGGGTTCGAGGTTATGCGGCAGATATGTTTACGTGCAATTCCAAGACAAGACTACAGATTTACTAATAACTCAATGGTGAGTAACTATTATTATTACATTATCACACAATCATAATGAATATAGGCCTATGACGTATTTAACTACACGCAACAGCTGGTGATATATAGGCATATTTACTCTTCAGTGATATAAGGCTATAGTAGCTCACAATCATGGGATACATTATTTCAACGGTATTATTATTTTTATTATTATTATTATAAGCATTAAAACATACCACCTACAAGAGCTGCTGGTGTAGGCCGATTCACTCTGTAAATGCACGAATTTCGCTCACAGTGATACATTATTTTACAGGTATGCCACAGACATTTCAAAGTCGGTGATATTTTATGGGAAGTAACTGGTACTGATCCTCAGGAAAAACTTTTAACTACTCCTCTTCCAAGACCATGACTGTCAGAGACTGCAGTGGCTTATATCTTTCCCAACTGCCCATCATATTTATAGACACATTCTGGCAGGTGAAGAGAAGAACCAGGCAAAAATGTAGAACAGAAAGAGGAGCAATAAACAGAGCCATTGAACTCTTACACACAGAATTTCAATCCACCATGTTACACAGCTGAAAAGTACAATAAACATGTTGTTGCCTGGTGGTTAATAATAATAATAATCGTATGGCCTCAGCTACCGTGTGCAGACATTTCAATGTGACGCCATCTGGCTGTCTGCTCGTCAATTTCGACGTTCCGTTTTACTCTAGGCCCCCACTAGATGGCAGACCGAGTACACCGAAACTCTCTATGGCTGAGATTTAATGAATTTTGTCGGGTAAACACTAGCGCTGTTAACGGAGCGGTTGTTTACGGAGCGGAGGCTCCGGGCGCTTTCAATCGTTTGCCTCCGGAGAACCTCCGATTGAATTGCAAGCGCGTAGTTTGAACTTGGCACGGGAGAAATGAACGAGCATTTGTACAGGAATTTATAACTTGTCGCTATTAATGTGAAAAACTACGCCCCTCCGTTAATACTTCAGTTATTTGGCGATATTACAAATAGGCCTAGCATTCTTACGTACAGACATAATAATTATGTAACAGAACCTCCGATTGAATGACAAGCGCGTAGTGTGAACTTGGTACGGGAGAAATGGAAGAGCATTTTCTCAGGAATTTAAAACTTGTCGCTACTATTGTGCGAAACTAGGCCCCTCAGTTAATACCTTAACTATTTATCGATATTACACATAGCATTCTTACGTACAAACATAATTATGTATTTTCTTAAATATAAACATGTTATAATTTAGGCCTTGTCCGTGACTGTAAATTACTTCGTTATGAAATAATTAATACTATTATCATTGCATGCCGGGCTGAGTGGCTCGGACGTTTGAGGCATTGGCTTTCTGACCCCAACTTCGCAGGTTCGATTCTGGCTCAGTCCGGTGATATTTGAAGATGCTCAAATTCGTCTGCCTCGTGTTGGTAGATTTAATTACAAGTAAAAGAACTCCCGCGTAACCAAATTCTGGCATCACGGCGTCCCCGAAAACCTTATAAGTAGTTAGTGGGACGTAAAGCCAATATTATTATTATTATTATTATTATTATTATTATTATTATTATTATTATTATTATTATTATTATTATTATTATTACTAGCTGATGTACCCGTGCTTCGCCACGGGATTCTCAGAAAGATTGACTAGGTGGTTTTCCTAACTGAATTCAACATAGGTCATTACAAAAACGTCAGTAGGAATGTAGCGATTGAAAGCAATGTTATCATATAAAATACTCAATCAAATGAAAAACCGCACACTTTCTCACTTTCAACGAACAGTACTACGGTGCCGATCTAAGAGTCCAAAGTTCCAGAACTGGAATAACCAGGTCGCAGACTGCCGTGACCACTCCTCTGTCATTATTTCGTTAAATATGCACACTACTCATTCCAATCAGTGGCTCAGAGTAGGGATTTTATAGCTCGAATACAATGATGAACCAGTGTGTTACGTACCAGATATATCAGAAAATGTATGAACCAGAGGAATGGCATGTAAAGAAGAAAGTTATCTTACACCCCAGCTACTTCTCACCAATATACAGGCAGGCTGTTACAGTCGGTACGACCAAGCGTGTTGGCCGTGTGGTTAGGGGCGCGCAGCTGTGAGATTGCATCCGGTGGATTCGAACCCCATTGCCGGCAACCCTGAAGATGGTATTCGGGAGATGATGGGTTCGAGCCCCACTGTCGGCAGCCCTGACGATGGTTCTCCGTGGTTTCCCATTTTCACTCCAGGCAAATGCCGGGACTGTACCTTAATTAAAGCCACGGCCGCTTCCTTCCACTTCCTAGACCTTTCCTATCCCATCGTCGCATAAGACCTATCTGTGTCGGTGCGACGTAAAACAACTAGCAAAGAAAAAAAATGACAAGCGCGTAGTGTGAACTTCATACGGGAGGAATGAACAAGCATTTTCACAGGAATTTATGACGTCGCTGTTTTTGCGCGAAACTACACTCCTTTAACTTTTTTTAATGCTATTTGTTCGGGGCGTCGACCTATGAAGATCCTTTGCCCCTATTTGCACCATATATGAGGAAACCTGCGTGTATTATGTAAATGGCGGTAGGGTAAAGTGTTGAATGCGAGGAAAGGAACGTTAAGGATGACACAAATACCCAGTCCCCAGGCCAGAGATATTAATAATTTACAATTAAAAAACTGACCTGGCCGGGAATCGAACCCGGGGCCGCCGGGTGACAGGCGGACGCGTTGCCACCTACACCGCAAGACCAGTGGTTAGGAGTCATTTGTGCCATGTTTTACAGAGCAGCATTTACAGATTTGAACCGCTTGAACTCCTCCCTCCGCTCGTAAATAATCATCCCTTACTTCTGCCACGTCTTTCACGTGTTTTACATATGTCCAGAAATTAAAAACGAATTCAAATTTAACTTGAAATTACTGTAATCTAGCGCCAATATAATGGGAATATTTCCATAATAATGATAATAATAATGAACGAACCACTGTGTAAGTTCTGCACAGGTAGGGCCTGTACTTTTCTGAGGAACAACTGAACCTATTAAGATATATTGTTTGTTGTATCTACAGGGTTTATACCTACAGGTATATGGGGTATGTATTATATGTCGATATAATTGCATTTTCTTGATAACAAATGAGAGGATGCATTAATTATTCTGAATGACTATACGTTCTTTGTTAAGGGGTATTGTATGGAATATCGGTGATATAGATCAATTTTTGTTTATGTAGGTAACGATTTTTATAGGGCGCCTACATTCATGGACATAAGTTTGAAATTACAGCCCACTAAGTCCTTACACTCGGAGCTACTGTTGCGAATAGAGCTGGGAACGGAGCAGTTGCTCCTATGATTGCAATCGGTAGTGCGATTGAGCGCTCCCTCCGGTATTCTCCGGTAGTAAACTGTTGCTGGGAAACCAATCGGTGCTTCGGCACGCGAGCGGTGGGCGGGCGGAGGACGGAGCAACAGTACTGAATGTGTGCCTCGCTTGCCGTTCCATCCGTGGTGCGCAACGGATGTGCTAGCGACATAGTAAATACTGCTTTATAAGTATGACGAAGGAGAATATAGGAAATATATACATTCTCATTTATCGTTCGTGTTTCATTTGTCGATTACTTTTGTAAAAATTTGCTTTACGTCATGCCGTCTTATGACGACGATGTGATAGGAACGGCTAAGGAGAGTAATTTCTAGGCGTGAAAATGGAAAACGACGTAAAACCATCTTTAGAGCTGCCGACAGTGGGGTTCGAACCCACTTTCATCCCAAACCTTCCCTATCCCATCGTCGCCATAAGACTTATCTGTGTCGGTGCGACATAAACAAAACCCAAAGTCTCACGCTCCAGGACACTGTCCTTGAGGCGGTATAGGTGGGATCCCTCTCTGCGTCCGAGGGAACACCCAACCCTGGAGGGTAAATTGATGGAAGGATTATTATTATTATTATTATTATTATTATTATTATTATTATTATTATTATTATTATCATCATCATCATCTGTTTACCCTCCAGGGTCGGTTTTTCCCTCGGACTTAGCGAGGGATCCCACCTCTACCGCCTCAAGGGCAGTGTCCTGGAGCTTCAGACTCTTGGTCGGGGGATACAACTGGGGAGTATGACCAGTACCTCGCCCAGGCGGCCTCACCTGCTATGCTGAACAGGGGCCTTGTGGAGGGATGGGAAGATTGGAAGGGATAGACAAGGACGAGGGAAGGAAGCGGCCGTGGCCTTAAGTTAGGTACCATCCCGGCATTCGCCTGGAGGAGAAGTGGGAAACCACGGAAAACCACTTCCAGGATGGCTGAGGTGGGAATCGAACCCACCTCTACTCGGTTGACCTCCCGAGGCTGAGTGGACCCCGTTCCAGCCCCCATACCACTTTTCAAATTTCGTGGCAGAGCCGGGAATCGAACCCGGGCCTCCGGGGGTGGCAGCTAATCACGCTAACCACTACACCACAGAGGCGGTCTATTATTATTATTATTATTATTATTATTATTGTTACGGAGATATCCGTGGTAGGTAGAGGTGAAAGAAGGTGCGGGTGTGAATGGGTTTCAAGCTACGAAATTATAGTGCAGGTAAAATTAATTTAAAATTTAACAAGGTTATATTTTCTTTTAAAAAACAAAGCAATAACAGACATGGCAGGTACAATGTAGCAAAACAAGGGGAGTTACAAAATTTACAGGTTTTGGGCTTCACGCCCTAACTTCAGCGATCAGCTCAGTTTTACCACAAACACAAGTTTTAACAGAGGGGCAGAAAACCCCGTTCATCCCTAGGAGCCCCTGGCTCCGAATTACACAGAAAAGCCTCCACGAGGCATATGACACTCCATTTCAAAAGAGCGATCCGCTCTCAAAATTTAAGCCTCTCAAAGGCCACACCAAACTCTACCTTCGAGCTGTCCTCTAAGGACGTATTTACAGGGGTAAAATACCCAAACTACGGAGGTCTATTACATGAAAAGAAGGTTGATTACATGACCTCTAAAATAACAATTTGAGAGGAGGCGAACTTGCACTCCTAATACACTTTGTTTTTAAAACCTAATCTGGCTCTGGGCCGCTAACGCAAGGGCTAATCCCATACTACAGAGGTGACTTCAGAAAATAACAATTTACATTACATCACGGAAGAATTGGTTTGAAAAATAAGTCCACCTCAAAACAATATGAGTGGGAACTCGAGAGGGTTAGCACTCTCTATCCCAATATGTGGTTTAGAAGATAGGATAGGTACCAGTAGTCTTTACATTTTAAAGGAAGGTTACATGGTGGAAGGCCTAGAACCCGCCCCGAAGATTAAACTGCTGAGCAAGCAAAGAAAGAAGTTATTACTTGGCCATTACCTTGTTGTAGACGCCGCCGAAGAAAGAGGCGCTTCCCGCCTCCTGCTATGTACTTAATACACTGAAAGATGGAACAGAAATGGCCCGGAGACCCCAAAATCAGCAGTTTATATCCTCTCGCGGAAGATTCTAGGCGTTAGGGGAAAGAAAACACCCTCCCACAAAATCTTTATTGGTTCGGGAAAAGAAACCCCTACATAGAGGAAAAAGAAACACATTATTGGTGGAAAATTAATTAAAGAAATTCGGGATTGGCTAGATCCAAAATAAGGGGAAAAAGAGGGGTATACAGCCAACTTAAACCATGACAGAAAGAAATTTAACAAAGAACAAACTCTTGAAATAAAAATTTCTCCAACAAAATAGTTCTTTAACTCCGCACTAGGTCGCACTATTGTTGATCTTCAGTAGTGTCCTCTAGAAGAGAAAGTTCACACTTCTTACTTCAAGCGAAACAAGAACACATCAAAAGTGACACAGTTCAAAACTCAAAATTTTCCACGTGGTGACATCTTCTGAGAAAGTAGAGAATTAATAGAATAGATAAAGTTCAACCTTCCTCCAGAAGAGGAGTTTCAACTGGCGCAACTTTTAAATAAACAGAGTAGAGGTGTACCGCCCGGTACAGACCTCCCCCCCCAAAAGTTCCTCCAAGGGGTAACACAGAAGCACATAAGTTTTGTTTCCAAAATAAGGTCCAAGTTTTGATGTTGATGTTAAGATTAATTGCGGAAGCATTTATAAGATTTTAGTAATTTGGTTGGTTGCAATTTCAAAATTTTGTTGTTGCAGGTGCAGTAAAGTTTTTCTGTTGTAGTAGTTGAATTTCTGAAGATAAACCTTTAATGCTTAAAAGTGAAGAAAAGTTTTGCAATGTCCACCAAATATTGTTGTTAAATTCCCAAATGTAGTTATCTCTTATAGTAACTGTCCATGTAGTTGATGTAGATTGAGTCGGATGGCCAGACCGGCCGTTGCAGCTTGCGTCCAACGGAGGCCGCTCGGACCCCTTAAGTACCCTGAGATACCGCTCGCCCGCACTATGAGGGGAGCAGAGGTGTTGAAGTACGCCGCGCCCGCGCTGAACAGATACAGGCTGCGGGCATGTAGCAGGTCGTGCGCCGCACATCAGCCTTGGCCGGGAGGTGAGCTCCGGCTCGCCGTGCACATGTCGTCCTCGCTGGAGAGGAGGGGGCCCATCCCCCTCCCCAGTCGCTGCACGGCGCTGCGCGGCTGCGGGGGCGCTGAAACATTAAAGCTAGGCGGCAGAATTGTGTTGGACAATTATTTTCTTTGAGGGTACAGGCTTGTAGAGAGAGTGAGGGGCCAGCGGCGTGCAGATATTCATGGTATTCATTAAGCCACTGTGTAGAGTGGAGCAGGAGACGGGAGCGTGGTAATGGCCGTGGCAAGAACAGGGTGGCAGTTTAACGGGTCGGGGCAGGTTTTACATAAGGCTTACATCTAAAACCAAAATATTACAGAAGGGGCAGAATGCCTTAAAAGTGAAACTCAAAAAAAAATATAACCTTCATATCCTTTCAAAATAATATGGAGCAAGTTAACACAGAAATTACACCGGTTTCACCTGGGACAGGTGAACCCTAAATATCCTCTCGGTGGCTGGATTACTTAGCAATAAGGTAACCGGCGTAAGAAAATCGAGAATGATACAAGGCCCATGAAATCTGGGGGCAAGCTTGCCCGCGGGAACAAAATTTTTGACCATAACCTGGTCACCTACCTTCAAAGTGGTGGGTCTCCGTCCACGATCATACCTTTCCCTAACCTTTTCATGAGACACTTTAAGATTGGCTTTAGCCTTCTTCCAAAGATCTTTAATGTTGTCCGGATCTATTGTCTCGGGCAGAATGTCATTCAGAGACCAGAGGTTAGAGAGCGGCGTGTTGGGAACGAACTTAAACATCAAAGAAGCTGGAGTAAATTTGTGAGATTCATGAACCGCCGAATTCAAAGCAAAAGCTAACCAATGCAGGGACGTGTCCCACCTGGAAGGATCTTCATGATGATAGGCAATGAGTGCGGACCTGAGATTACGGTTAACCCGTTCAGCCAGAGATGGTTGAGGATAATAAGCAGATGTAGTTACATGAGAGATGGACAAGTCAAAACAGAATTTACGAAATAAATTTGATGTAAAAGCCTTAGCATTGTCAGATACAATATATTGACACGGACCAAAAGAAGCAAAAATAGAATTTAGGCAAGTAATGGTGGACTGAGCGGTAGCCAGCTTAGTAGGAAATATCCAGGAAAATCTTGTAAAACCATCTACACACACAAAGATGAACTTGTTGGCATTACCCTTTGACTGGGGGAAGGGTCCCACATAATCGATATACAGGCGTTCCATGGGGCGCGACGCTTGATGAGAAGACAAAAGGCCTACTTTAGTGGACATGGTGGGTTTACTGATCAAACAAGATTTACAAGCTTTTACAAGTTCCCGAATTTCACCGTCCATACCTTTCCATATGAACATTTCACGAATCTTTTCACGAGTTTTAAAGATTCCAAGATGCCCCCCCAATGGGGTCTCATGATAGTATTTGAAGATCATAGGTACAAGAACCGCTGGAACAACAACTTTCATCATCTTGTCATGCCTCGAAGGGCAACATAGAACACCATTCCTCAGAACATAAGGGACAGCATGTTCCCCAGAAGAAAGGGTTTCCATTATAGGAGCCAGCGTCGGATCTTCACGTTGGTATTTCTCAATATCCCTAAAAAGCATGGGAGCATCTGTTAGGATGGCATTAACCTCGGATAGTATGGACTCGGAAGGTGATGAACTGTCGACCGGTTCGTGGGTCTCGACGTCGTTATGAAACATACGGCTGAGTCCATCAGCAACAACATTTTCGGTACCTCTGATATGCCGTACATCGAATTGGAAGGCAGAAATACGGATGGCCCAACGGGCTATACGACCTGTACGACGCGGCCTACCTAAGACCCAGCTTAAGGCTTGATTATCTGTCTCCAGATCGAATTTGACGTGTTCCAGATAGAGACGGAACTTTTCTAAGGCGAATAAGACTGCCAAACCTTCAAGCTCATATATGGAGTACTTTGCTTCTTGAGCTGACAATGTCCTAGACGCATAGGCGATGGGTCGCCTCCCTAGTTCAGTTTCTTGAAGAAGAACTGCAGCTACTGCTGACGACGATGCGTCGGTTTGGACGATGAATTTCTTCGAGAAATCAGGCATAGCGAGTACAGGGGCATTACAGAGAGCTAATTTCAGATCTTCGAAAGCGGCTTGTTGAGAAGGTCCCCACTCGAATTTGATGCCTTTCCTACGAAGAAGGTTTAAGGGCGCCGCTCTATTAGCAAAGTTAGGAATAAACTTCCTGAAGAAATTCACCATACCAATGAATCTAGCGATACCTTTGATGTCCTTAGGAGGTTTAAAATCACGGATGGCCTGTGTTCTAGAATGATCGACAGCTACCCCATCGGGTGACACAATATGCCCTAGGAATGACATAGAGGGCTTAGCAAAGGCAACCTTGGACAACTTGACAGTTAACCCAGCCTTACGAAGGCGATTCAAAACTTCTCGCAGATGATCTAGATGTTCTTCAAAAGTCTCGGAAAATACGACGACATCATCCAAGTAGTGATATAAGTACTCAAATTTGATGTCGGAAAAGACCCTATCTAGTAGCCTAGTGAGCACAGCTGCCCCCGTGGGGAGCCCGAAAGGCACGCGGTTGTATTCGTATAAATTCCAGTCCGTGGCAAACGCTGTAAGATGTTTAGACTCCTCGGCAAGGGGAATTTGATTATAGGCCTGATTCAAGTCCAAGATAGTGAAGAACTTGGCCTTTCGAAACCATGAAAAGCAAGAATGAAGGTCGGGAAGGGGCACAGATTGCAACACCACCTTCCGATTGAGAGCCCTGTAATCAATGACGGGCCTGAAGCCTCCTTGGGGTTTCGGGACTAGAAAAATAGGCGAAGAATACGCTGACTTAGAGGGCCTAATAATACCATCCTTCAACATCTGATCGATGATTTCTTTCAGAGCCTTCATTTTAGGTGGAGATAGTCTATATGGTGGAAAGCGAACAGGAATCGAATCCGTGACCTCGATTTTGTATTCAATAAGGTCAGTAACACCAAGAGTATCAGAGAACACCTCGGGAAACGACTGACACAGTTTCCGAATACTATCAGCCTGCTCCTCAGGTAGATGTCTAAGGTCTAACAACATCTCATCCTGGGTAGGCGAAATAGATGAACATGATACAGAATTACACTTTAACAAGGGAATTCTACAATTGGACGCAAATTTGAATGTGCACGACCTACTCTGGAGATCGAGCACCAGACCAGTGTGAGAAATGAAGTCCGCTCCCAATATGATGGGGCAAGACAAACGCTTGGCCACAAACAATTTGATCTTCCATGTAAATTTAAAAACCCGAATTTTGACATGTAAGGAACCTAGAATTTCTAATGGAGATGAATTAGCCGAAACATATTTAACAGGAGATGAGTCACAGTCAGGGAGTTTACAAACCGATTTCAATTTAGAATACCAATCAGCCGAAATAATGGAACAAACACTGCCTGAATCTAAGAGAGCTGTTATAGGCTCGTTATTTAACTCAATCTTAAGAAAAGGAACAGGTGCGGGGGTATCCGCCGCAATCCTAAGACACTCTTTAGGGCATTCAAAAGATGAATTTGAAGGCTGGTCGTTCCCTGCATTTACAACCTGTTTACTAGGGGCTGAGTCTCGGGAATATGGATTAGTCGGCTCAGCCGACGCTACTAGTCACTTTTTATTATTGGCATAGCTGGAATTTGCACCAGAAGTTGAGCAGGAGGGGGTGCTATTTGAGTTTGGGCAATTCTTGGCGATATGTGAGAAGGCCCCACACTTAAAACAGCCTTGTGATGACCCTGCTCCATTCCTTGTCCCACTTGACTTGATCAGAGGACACTTATTCCGCAGATGGTCAGGCGACCCACAAGCATAACATTTACGGGGATTGACTGGTCGGCGAGGTGGAGGCCGAGTGCTACTAAAGGAAGGCGGGGGTTCTTTCGCCACACGCAAGGAATCGGCATACCTAACTCCTTCCGCAGAGACGGCTAATGCTTCCAGTTCAGAGAAGGTTTGCGGGCACGCCGCGAAACACAAATATGACCTGTAGGGTGGTGAAATCCCTTCAACAATAGCTTGCACGATCTGATCCTCAGGGAAGTGGAGAGCAAACACCCTAGTATAAAACTTAATATCTTGGATGAAGTCTGCCAGGTTTTCATCCAAGCGCTGTACCCGATAATAGTATTTCTGAATAAGGGAGGACCTGGCCCTAGCCGGGATGAAGTTAGCTAGCAAATGGGCATGGAAATCCTCAATAGAAGATTGCTCGGCAATGGCTCTAACTATTTTGTCAGATAGAACACCAATAGCATAAGGATAGATAATTTGCAAAATTTGACATGGGGAAAGAGAAAACACAAGGGCATGATCCTGAAATTCCACTAGAAATCTTAAAAATGAAATTACGTCACTGGTGGTGTTGACGGAAAACTTAGAGATACCTCTAAGCAACATTGCCAATGGATGAGGCAAGCTGCTGAACCCAGGTGTCATAGTCGTTAAAGGTTTCAAGGGCAAGGAAGTTAATTCAGAGCGGATGTTACTCAATGACGCACGGCGTTCAGATTCGTTGTTCGATGGGGCAGAGATAGTTTGAGCAGCAACGGTTATCCTATTGACTTCTCCCTGAGGAGGCTCTTCCTCGTTACCTACATTCACCGTGGCGGGTTGATCAGTTTTGGGAGGAACTTCGCCGGTTAGCAATTGAGTGACCTTATTAGACAATTCAGAAATAGTTTCAAGGAGCGTATTAGCGTCCTTCCTCTGGACGTCATTCACCTTTAGAGACAACAGATCATTAACTCTATTTGCAAAGTGATACAGCCTGCCTTGCACACGCTTAATTTGATTAGGAGATGGATCGTTTTCATCAAAAAAGCTGACTACCGATGCTAGCCCAGTAATATTCTCGACAATCGTGGAAAGAGAGTCGTCAATTTCTTTCTCTCCCAAATTGGGGATGGAAATGGGCAAATCAAGGGACTCTCTAAGCTTGTTAGTGTCTATTGCAACCGTGCCTCCAGATTGAACGTTTCTGATAGTTAACTCATATATCAACTCCTCTTTGCGCAAGTAGTTAAGGAGGAGAACATCGCGAGGGCCGGGCATGATGACAGAACAATTTTGAAAAACTCAAAAATTCCAGCAACTGAGAAAATTGTTAGAGTTCGAATCAAAGCAATGTTTAGCCGTCAAAAGGGGCTAAATTGAGACCCATTCAACCACGCTCTGCTACCACTTGTTACGGAGATATCCGTGGTAGGTAGAGGTGAAAGAAGGTGCGGGTGTGAATGGGTTTCAAGCTACGAAATTATAGTGCAGGTAAAATTAATTTAAAATTTAACAAGGTTATATTTTCTTTTCAAAAACAAAGCAATAACAGACATGGCAGGTACAATGTAGCAAAACAAGGGGAGTTACAAAATTTACAGGTTTTGGGCTTCACGCCCTAACTTCAGCGATCAGCTCAGTTTTACCACAAACACAAGTTTTAACAGAGGGGCAGAAAACCCCGTTCATCCCTAGGAGCCCCTGGCTCCGAATTACACAGAAAAGCCTCCACGAGGCATATGACACTCCATTTCAAAAGAGCGATCCGCTCTCAAAATTTAAGCCTCTCAAAGGCCACACCAAACTCTACCTTCGAGCTGTCCTCTAAGGACGTATTTACAGGGGTAAAATACCCAAACTACGGAGGTCTATTACATGAAAAGAAGGTTGATTACATGACCTCTAAAATAACAATTTGAGAGGAGGCGAACTTGCACTCCTAATACACTTTGTTTTTAAAACCTAATCTGGCTCTGGGCCGCTAACGCAAGGGCTAATCCCATACTACAGAGGTGACTTCAGAAAATAACAATTTACATTACATCACGGAAGAATTGGTTTGAAAAATAAGTCCACCTCAAAACAATATGAGTGGGAACTCGAGAGGGTTAGCACTCTCTATCCCAATATGTGGTTTAGAAGATAGGATAGGTACCAGTAGTCTTTACATTTTAAAGGAAGGTTACATGGTGGAAGGCCTAGAACCCGCCCCGAAGATTAAACTGCTGAGCAAGCAAAGAAAGAAGTTATTACTTGGCCATTACCTTGTTGTAGACGCCGCCGAAGAAAGAGGCGCTTCCCGCCTCCTGCTATGTACTTAATACACTGAAAGATGGAACAGAAATGGCCCGGAGACCCCAAAATCAGCAGTTTATATCCTCTCGCGGAAGATTCTAGGCGTTAGGGGAAAGAAAACACCCTCCCACAAAATCTTTATTGGTTCGGGAAAAGAAACCCCTACATAGAGGAAAAAGAAACACATTATTGGTGGAAAATTAATTAAAGAAATTCGGGATTGGCTAGATCCAAAATAAGGGGAAAAAGAGGGGTATACAGCCAACTTAAACCATGACAGAAAGAAATTTAACAAAGAACAAACTCTTGAAATAAAAATTTCTCCAACAAAATAGTTCTTTAACTCCGCACTAGGTCGCACTATTGTTGATCTTCAGTAGTGTCCTCTAGAAGAGAAAGTTCACACTTCTTACTTCAAGCGAAACAAGAACACATCAAAAGTGACACAGTTCAAAACTCAAAATTTTCCACGTGGTGACATCTTCTGAGAAAGTAGAGAATTAATAGAATAGATAAAGTTCAACCTTCCTCCAGAAGAGGAGTTTCAACTGGCGCAACTTTTAAATAAACAGAGTAGAGGTGTACCGCCCGGTACAATTATTATTATTATTATTATTATTATTATTATTATTATTATTATTATTATTATTGTACTCCCATAACCACTTCTCTGGTTTTCTGTGACGTTAAGGTGCCGACATTTTGTCCCACAGGAGTTCTTTCATGTGCCGGTACAGTAGCGGCGATTAGGGGGGCGAGAGGGGACAGTCGCCCCCCTACTTTGTGGAGAAAACTTTGCATTTGTATTCCATTTTAGCTGGATGAAACTACAGTAGGTATTATAACAATTATTAAAACAAGCAATTTCTACAAGCCCTGTTGTCTTATCAGCTAATTATTTGCTTTAATTAATAACGAAATTATTAGCGGAAATACGCAACAAAGTCGTTCACGCGGTTAACCGATTTGTATAGCGCCACAGCGAGTACTGTAGTGGAAACTTTGTACGTGCTGTGAGGAAGGGTACGCGTGCATTCGTTAGTCTGGCAGTCTATTTAGTGTCAGTTAGTTTTTTTTTTTTTTAGTTTGTAGTCAAATACTAAATGATTTTAATTATATAATCACGCCGTACGTCTATTTAATTGTAATACATGTATAATATTGTTCCTCTCGTGAAAGTTTTATTGTATAGTATTGAATCAAAATCTCAAATAAATATTATCAACACAGGTAAGTTGGTAGGCTGAGAATCTTTACCTCTCTGTCGAAATTCCATTTAGTAGCTTTTTCTTCAGTTTTAATGTATAACGTTTATACCCCCCCCCCGCCCCCGCTATATCCCACAAACTGGGGTACTTTGTTGTCTTTACATTCCCCCCCCCCTCTACTTCTAATTCCCAATCGCCGCTACTGCCGGTACACCTGACCACCTTCAGGTACCGCCGAGCAAAGTCGGAATTGAAACCGCAAGCTTGAGCTCAGAAGGCCAGCGCTCTACCGTCTGAACTACTCAGCCCGGTACAGCATATAACCAGTTTCAATCAGTTCGTACTCTTCAGTAAAAATTGAAATGGCGTATGACTTTTAGTGCCGAGAGTGTCTGAGGACAAGTTCGGCTCACTAGATGCAGGTCCTTTGATTTGACGTCTTTAGGCGATCTGCGCGTTGTGAAGTGGATGAAATGATGATGAAGACGACACATACACCCAGTTCCAGCGCCAGCGAAATTAGCCAATTAAGGTTAAAATTCCCGAACCTGCCGGGAATCGAACCCGGGACCCCTGTGACCAAAGGCCAGCACGCTAACCATTTAGCCATGGAGCCGGATGTACTGTTCCGTAATAAATGAGCTACGAGTATAATTAATGTAAGAACATCGTATATAATACATGTTTACATGCAATGGAATATAATTACCACTTAAACTATTTTACTACGAGTATTAATAATATTGTTAACGCATTTGCAACAGTATAATATATGCCAATATTCAATCTACAGTATTCTATCCACCTGCACCTATTGCAAACTGAACGTCAGCAGATCAAAATCTGTTATTCATAACGTAAGAAATAATGCGGCTATCTTGAAACGACTACATCATTTGAATGACAAACGTAGGGGAACACATGCATCTGTGGAATTAGTACTGAAATCTAAATTGTAATTCCTCCTAAGATCACCGTTGCAACATTGCCCACATCAAAGCATTTAAATTTTCCGCCAGTGAATTCAATCGACTACCGGAGGTCTCCGGAGGAGCGCTGTAATCGTATTATCCGATTCAATCAACAGGAGGTCCGCCTCCTCTTCACAGCGCTAGTAAACACCAAATGTGTCACCAGAGATCTTTTACATGCCGACATCGTACGACATGGAGTGTCGAATGGACTTTTTTCCGCCCTTCAAAAATCCGACTACCTCTGCCGGGTTTGAACCCGCTATCTTGGGATCCGGAGGCCGACACTCTACCGCTGATCCACAGAGGCAGCTGCCTGGTGGTTGTTGTACTGTGATGAAGGGAACGTAAGTAATTTTTCTGTGCGTCGATACATCAACGCAACCATACTGCATAGCATATGTAATCATCTTATAGGACATGGCCTTTATTCTAAACGGGTTTTATTAAAGTATAAAATATTTCTAATGTATATGTGGACAAAATTACTAATACAAATGCGGTATATTCTTTAGTTACAAAACATCATAGCTTCATCACAAGGAATGAGTGTAACAATGTGTAGAAAGATTCAAGAAACGAGTTAATTCTAGTCCTAGTTGGTGAATTGAACATCGAGGATGATGTCCCCACAGTTAATTTAATGATCATAGTTATAACATTTCTTAGTTCATAAAGGAGTATCTGTGTGCTTTTCTTGTTATTTGTTCAATCTTCTGTCTGATATCTCCTCAAGTTTACAAATTTATGGCCGACCCCGTGGTGAAGGGATATAATGCCTGCCTGTTACCCGGAGGCCCCGGGATTTTTACCTAGATCTGAGGGCTGGTTCGAGGGCCACTCAGCCTGCGTGATTACATTTGCGAGCTATCTGACGGTGAGATAGCGGCCCAAGTCTAGAAAGCCAAGAATAACGGCTGAGGGGATTCGTCCTGCCGAACACAAGACACCTCGTAATCTGCAGGCCTTCGGGCTGAGCAGGGCCAAGGCCAAGCCCTTCAGGGCTGTTGTCCCGTGCGATTTTTACAAATTTATGAGACATAGTAGCAATTTAATGTTGCAACATGTCAATACTTTTAAAAGGGTAAGCTCCAGTCTGAATGGTAGTCCAATATTAGGCCTACGCTAATATTATACGTGCTAGTTTTCTTTTAAGATCATGTAATGCCTATTTAAATTGAAATATGTTTGTAACATCCTGTTGTGATGTTAGCAATTCGGCCTAAGTAAGTTAACATTTTAAAATGCTGTCGTGTTTTACAACTGTTTGCTGTTTTTCTTTAATGACAGAGTCACTAAAATACGGTAATAACGACAGTATAATTCAATATCCTTTAAATTTGAAACGCTATTTGTCAGTAAATAAAATATTCCATTGGCAAAAAATATTAAAATCATGTCTGTGTTCAACCATGTTCCGCGTTTCTCTGCATTGCCATCGCCTCCTTAGCGTGACGTCACCACGCTATTGTTAGGCCTTATTATCTAGGAGGTGTTGGTCTAACCATCGTCGCAGTGGTCTCCCTCTACTTTTCTTACCCTCCATGACCGAGACCATTGTTTTCTTAGGTAAGCGATTCTCCTCCGTTCGCCTCACGTAATCCCATCACCGTACCGTTCCATCCATCGAGATCATTCTACGCAGTCCCTGTATGCCGTCCATGTTCTTTCTATATCGTGAACCTGCTTACTTTCTATTGTTTGGAATGTTTCACTAATCATATCCGTTTACTTCTGTCTAATTTCCTCTTCCTGGGGATCTTACCTTATTCGTCTGCAGACAGATTTCACTTTCTCTATCCTAGGCCTAGAGATATTTAGTTCCCGTGTGTATAGTGAATAGCCATATGCTTGAAGATTTTATTCGTAACAGCTAATCGCATACCAGCACAGAAGTCCAATAAACGTTTCCCATTCCTATTAGCTTGAATATCTTCGCTATTTTTACCCATCACCTTCTCACAACCTTCTGTTCTGTTTCCAACTCTACCGAGCTCGATAGCTGCAGTCGCTTAAGGGGCCAGTATCGAGTAATCGGGAGATAGTGGGTTCGAGCTCCACTATCGGCAGCGCTGCATATGGTTTTCCGTGGTTTCCCATTTTCACACCAGGCAAATGCCGGGACTGTACCTTAATTAAGACCACGGCCGCTTCCTTCTAATTCCTGAGCCTTCCCTAACCCATCGTCGCCATGAGACCTATCTGTGTCGGTGCGACGTAAACCAAATAGACAAAAAAAAAAAAGTGTTTCCAATACAATATCCTATCCTTGCTGTTGACCCTCACAGGTTAAGTAGTCTGAGACAATTCTCCTTCTAATTGTTCCAGCAATTACAACGACTCGCATCATATGCTTATTTACACATTTAATAGAAACTATGTTGTGTGCAATAGTAGGTACAGTCCTACTCCAAAATCGGCCATTCTCACCTTAACACCTCTTTAGAACATTTTATAATCCCCTATCTCTTTCTCGTTACAGTATCTCTCTTTACCCTATCACATCCAGACTTATCCTCTTTGCTAATTCAGCCAATTCTACTTTCTTTCTTCCATAAACCCCATGTATATTGATAGCTTCCATTTCGTTCGCCAAATTGTTTCCAAGGAGTCCCTCGCCTGTCAAATGGAAGTGGAACTCCGTTACTCCCATAGCTCCGAGACTTTCTTAAAATATTCTGAGCTGGGTAAATTCTCTGAAGTGGGATGCTACACTCCTTACGTAGTCCCAGTGAGAATCTCTCCTCTGACGGGTTAGGGGCCACGGTAGATTGTATAGCCCTAGCCGCCTGAGCACAAGGAGGGCCACGACTCAAAATGTGTCCAAGATGGCCACTCCTATTTCATAGCAACTGGTATACATATAACACTTACCGTCAGGACCACTATCAGGCCAATCAGACGTTGCCCTTGGTTCTCAAATTGGCACGTTAATACCACGAATTGCCGAGTTGTAAACATTGTTTGTTTTTATCGTTTTCGTTATTATTGTTATCATTATATAGTTTGGGAAAACAATACTTGATGCCAGGTGCCAATAATAATAATAATATTAATAATAATACCGGTTTTGCGTCCCACTAACTAATTTTTACTGTTTTCGGAGACGCCGGTGTGTAGGAATGTTGTCCCACAGGAGTTCTTTTACGTGCAAGTAAATCTCGCGACACGAGCCTGACGTATTTGAGCACCTTCAAATATCACCGGACTGAGGCAGGATCGAACCGGTGCCACCAGTTGAGCGCTACTTCGTTGCCGATCTATGTTTAATATATCATGTGGGTGCAAGGAATGTTAAAGTGGTACACGAAATACGGTGTCTTGAACCTAGGCCTATACGAAATGAAAAACTGCGGAAGGTATACTCCGTACCTTTATACGCATTATATCACAAAACTACCGATATTTAAACTAAAAAGGGTATACTATTTCCTTCAACCATTAATATTTCCCTAATGCTATGAAAGAATGTAGGTACCATGTGAGTTTGCATCCGGGAGATAGTGGGTTCGAGCCCCACTGTCGGCAGCCTTGAAGATGGTTTTCCGTGGTTTCCCATATTCACACCAGGTAAATGCTGGGGCTGTACCTTAATTAAGCCAACGGCCGCTTCCTTCACACTCCTAACCCTTTCCTTTCCCAACGTCGCCATAAGACCTGTCTGTGTCGGTGCGACGTAAAGCAACTATTAAATAATAATAATAATAATAATAATAATAATAATAATAATAATAATAATAATAATAATAATAATAATAATAAAGACATGACGTGCAACATTCATCCTGTACACTTTGTCTTGTTATGCAGTGCACACTTTCTTGGCCTGTGGTGGTGGTGTTAGCACTGATCAGAAATGAAATTGGAAGAGTCTGACAGTACGAAATATTAAGGTACCGGTACCGATAAAAGAAAGAGAAGAGCCACAAGGGACGTGAAAATGAAGAACTCCCTTGAGTAAGTCACCATCCCACATTCCGCGACGAAATCTTCGTACACGATGTGGAGTGGTGTGGATCACCGAGGAGTGAAGTGATGTCACGTGTAAATGTTTTTCACAAAACAAATATGCAAAATGATTGAAAAGAAATACGTTTACTGAACACACAAATCTCCTTAATATAATTAATATAACTACACCACCTAACACTACAATCAATCAATGAATCGTCACTGACCTGCATTTAGGCCAGTCGCTCAGGTGGCAGATTCCCTATCTGTTGCTTACCTACTCTTTTCTTAAATAATTGCAAATAATTTGGAAATGTATTGAACATCCCCCTTGGTAACTTACTCCAATCCCTAATTCCTCTTCCTGTAAACGAGTATTTCCCCCAATTTGTCCTCTTGAATTCAAACTTTATCTTCATATTGTGTTCTTTCCTGCTTTTGAAAACACCACTCAAACTTATTCGTCTACTGATGTCATTCCACGCCATCTCTCCACTGACAGCTCGGAACATACCACTTAGTCGACCAGCTCGTCTCCTTTTTCCCATATCTTCCCAGCCCAAACTTGGCAACATTTTCGTAACGCTACTCTTTTGCCGGAAATCACCCAGAACAAATCGAGCTGTGTTTCTTTGAATTGTTTTTACAGTTCTCGAATAAGCAGTCCTGGTGAGGCTCCCATACACAGAAACACGCAAGAGTTGTTGCGTTGGCGTCGGGAAGGGCATACGGCCGTAAAACGGGGCCAAATAGTCATGAAATGATGGCCCCACTTCAGGAAGAGGAGAAGAAGAAGAAGAAGAAGAAGAATAAGAAGAAAAGAAATGAAGAAGAAGAATGTTGTAATCTCACTCTGCTCCCTGCTGTTATCTTTTTATTCTATTTGCTTTACGTCTCACCGACAGAGACAGGTCTTATGGGGACGATGGGACAGGAAAGGCCTAGGAGTGGGAAGGAAGCGACCGTGCCCTTAATTAAATTGAAGTGCCTGGTGTGAAAATGGGAAACCACGGAAAACCATTTTCAGGGCTGCCGACAGTGGGGTTCGAATCCACTATCTCCCGAATGCAAGCTCACAGCTGCGCGACCCTAATTGCACGGCCAGCTCGCCGGTGCGGTTATCTTAAAAGAGAAGGATCAACGAAACGCATCTTCGTCTTGTTACTTCAGTTTTTCTGTTCGACGTCCTTTTTAAATTTATTTTTGCTATTGATTTTACCTCGCACTTACTGAGGCATGTTTTTATGACAACCGCGATGGGATAGGACAGGAAGCAACCACGGCCTTAATTGAGGTATAACTGCAGCATTTACCTGGTGTAAAAATGGGACCCCACTGCAGGCTCGCAGTTTCACGACCCGAATGGCGCAAGCAACACCCAACTTGCTCGGTAAACGAACATGCAATAAATTGTACGGAAGATCATCATAAACTATCGTTCCCTAGTTTCTACTACGTGTTGTTCGGAGGCTGTACGACAGTACCCACGTACCCACACTGTACCGTGATGTGAGTATACTAACATCATGCACTGTACCAGGTTGCCGAATGACGTCACGTCTGTCTGGTGGAGTGCATGTGGGTGGCGTCGACAACACATTACAGTTTATATATTATACTTCGGTTCATCGTTCGTTTATCAGTTCTTTGGAGATTGCAGCGAGTGGGTTGTACAAATCCTTACACCGTGCTAATTTATACTTTAATACTGAATGCTTATTTCTTATGCAGTGAATGTGAAACAGTTTGGTTAATTTTCGGATCAAGGAACGTGTGTTTTTAAAAACAAAAGTTAGCTATGTTTGAAAACATAATCAGTAATATTAAAACTCACTCTGCAAAAATATCGGAATCTTTATCGTATGAAAACTTAAGAGCACAGACTTCACGATTGTCAGAAAATATAGACAGTTTAAAAACGCAAACGTCGGTGTTATCAGACAATTTAGTCTCGACCTTACGCAAATCAACTAACTCGTTGTTGGCCAGTCAGCCTGTAAAGTCTGAGAACTCATTTAATAGGAATTCATCGTTAAATACTTCGAGGCGTACGTTGAAATGGCCTGTGCTTGTAAACAACCAGATGCAGTGGGTTACATTACCGTCAAAATGTGAAGAGGATAATAATTACGAACAAGGGGATGAGGAGGAGGAGGAGGAGGAGGAAGAAGAGGAAGATATTGTTGAGAGATTCATTCGTGTCATTACTATTGACGATGAGGCATCACCTGCTGTAAGAATTTTAATCCTTTTAACTTGAATATTGCATGCATTTTTTACATCAACAAACATTGAATAGAATTTTCACTGTTGATGACTATGGGCACTGCGCATTACAAAGGCAGTGCTATAGGTTATGTTAGAGATCACAGTCCACAGATTTTCAAAATGGAAAATTGGAACACGTTGTTTACATGTATGCAGAATGTTTTACTTAAAATCTAATTTTCTCTTTAGTCATCTGTTCATCTGTGAGAAAATCCTCTCAGTGGGAGCATTTGAGCCAGCCATACTCAAACAGAAAGTTTACAACACTGCAGTATTGTTATTTCTGTCGTAAGTTTCCTTCCTTTTGTGTGCAAAACTGGACTCGGCCTGGAGAGGACGGGAGTTAAAAGAATATACTTTATTGAGACCCTGGAACTGTCCTCCTTAAAACAGGACATCTGGGATCCCTAATAATTTGTGTAATTTATCTGTGATATATTCGATTGTCAGCTGGTCACCTAAATGAATTTTTACAATTTATTGTTCACAGTTTGTATTGCCATCATCTGTCATAATGCCATAACTTACATCTTTAAAATCAATGTTTATTGGTCTAACCAAAGAACTGAAACAAGCATAAGCTTACTGTACTCTTTCCCTATTTTTACTCCAACATTTGTTATTCTTAGTCCTCATCACCCAAACAGCCGGCCCCGTGGTGTAGGAGTAGCGTGCCTGCCTCTTACTCGTAGGCCCCAGGTTTGATTGCCGGCCAGGCCAGGCTGATTTGAGGTCCACTCAGCCTATGTGATTGAGGAGCCATCTGAAGGTGAGATGGCGGCCCCAGTCTAGAAAACCAAGAATAACGGCCGAGAGGATCCGTCATGCTGACCACACGACACCTCGTAATCGTAAGACTTCAGGCTGAGCAGTGGTCGTTTGGTAGCCGAAGGCCCTTCCAGGGCTGTTGTGCCATGGGGTTTGGTTTGGAAGCACCACCCAAACAGACTCAGAAACCACTCTCACTGGAGAGAAAGCAAAAATTAGAGGGGCGCAAGAGATATGGAAACAAAAGTGAACCTCCAAAAATAACTAGTCATTAGCACTCCCTAGTAAGCTTAATAAAATAACTATCTTCTTAGTAGCCTTGACTCTAACTGCTTGTTCCTTTCAGTCATAGCACACCTTTGTTATTCCTTTTATCTTAATTCAACTCTGTGTTTCTCCGCTCCACAAGACGTGTGATAACTGCTGAATATTAACAGAGTCTGACTTTTCTTTCATTTGTACTGGACTCCTTTGTTTCCTGTTAACCTGCCAAGCATTCTTGCATCTGTTCGTGATGTTGTTATTAATCGTATGGTACGTGGCAGCTATACAATGCAATCAACAGATAAATTTTATGTTTACCTAATTGTACTTCCTCTTAAAACAAAAATCGCCATCACCACCTTTCTCTCTGAGCAAGCTGAAGAGTGATGTCCAGCAGCTTGATCCACTCTATTGTTCTTGGCGTGGCAACCATCGGTTTACCCCTGCTACCTTTGAAATGTCTTCTGGGGCATCGACAGTCTGTTGTGAAAATCCACGGGCACACATTCCCCATTTGTGCAGTGTTGTCTTAGTTGTGGTGTGACCAGTCCTCAAACAGTTCAGTCGGCACCAAGTTTCTGGTAGATGTGTGAGGTTGTCCTCTGATCTTGAATCCCTCTTGAAGATTTCCACAACTTGAGGCAAAAGGTAGCGGTTGCAGGAACTTAAGGTTAATGCCACATTTCTCGCATTCATGAATTGCTGCTTGATGGCAGTCAGCTCTCGTTTTCTGAGCTCAACATGGCTCATGAGGCCTGAGAACCCCCAGGAGCTCTTAACATGGGATGACCGAGGGGCCCTTAGCTAAGTCCTGGTATTGCTTCCACTTGTGCCATTCTCCTCACTTTTATCTATCCTATCGGACCTTCCTTGGTCAACTCTTGTTCTTTTTTGACCCCTATGGTATTGGATCGTTTGAGCCTTAGGGAGTCTTTCATTTTCATGTCCTACACGGCCTTGTCTTTCTTTGACTGATACCTTCATTTTTCAATGTGTCCTCCCTCTTATTAGTGTTAATGAGGATGGTTGCCTTGTTGTACGTCTCTTAAAACAATAACCACCACCAGCACCACCACCTCTTTTATTTTGTTGCCTTTCTTTGTGAGAAGACAAAACTCGTCAGTTGTTTATCAGAATCATATCTGTTCACACTTAACAGACAGACATCTGAAGTCACATGTAAAAAACTTAAATTTGTACGGTAGGCCTAGGTATGAAGAATTATTATTTATTTTTAAAATAAGAGAAACTAAGAAGAACTTTCAGTTTGACACTGACATTAGGCATTAGAGATTTCATTTTACTGATAGTGAGAAGAAAAATCAAATGGTTAATTAAAAAGTGATGTTTATAACGTGAACACACATAAGTTAGGATGATGGATAGGGGTTACATTGATGCAGATGATCCAGGGCTGGTACAATAGAATGTCGAGTATCGTGTCTGTGAAGTCACTGCTCTTGAATGTGTTGTCCTTTTTTGTGTGTTGTTATGCCCGTGACGGGTGCAGGCAGTTCAAAGTGAAAAATGGAGGTTACAGTTGTAAAAGTACTAACCTACTTTAGTGAGGACGATGGAAGTACGTTACAGAAAAACTAGGTACTAAAAATAACTTCAACAACTTAGTGATGCAGATTTCAGAGAGATATCCTTAGTAACACAAAAATGATTTCTTTAACATAAAATAACATATAACTTGGACTTATATTATTAAATAACTAGCAAATGAACCTGTGCTTCGCTATGGTATTCCACATTGTATACCGTATGGATTTCTACGTAAATTGCTGCACACGCAGTGAGTAAGATTGTATTAAATTGCATATCTCTTAGGGTTATCTGAGAAACACCACTGGGAGGACGCCAAATGTTGTTTGCGATGTAAGGGGCACGTTAGGAAATTTTGATGAAAATGGCAGGGTACGTTTCCTGCCTCAATTCACAATTAAGTTTGGGAGTTTCTACTATGTGGAGATGTGGAGTTTCATTATAAAGACAGGCCCCTTTTCCTGATGCCAGTCAGAATAGAGTTGGGGGTTTTGATTATAATCGAGAAATGCGGCTGTATCTAAAGCTAAAAATGAAGTGGATGTAATTCAGAAATGAAATGTCCCTCACTAAATTGTGATGAAGTCAGTTATGAATTTAAGAAAACAGTAAGAGAGGAAAAATTTAGACGCAGAGATTCTTAGATAAGAAGATGACTTATGGTGTTACTACTTAAGCCTGAGGAGGCCAGGCAGAGCAAGAAGTGAAAGGAGTGAATGGAAGTAGAAGAGAAGTACAGTAACATTTTTAGCAAATGCCTTAAAACACATTAAGATGCAAAGTAATGGCATACAGTCTGCAGTACTATTGAAATATGAACAGCCCGCCTTAATGCTTGTCGAAGACGATTGTAACCTCCAATGGTATTCCGCAAATATCCCACAGAATGGGCATTTGATGTGTCTCTCGTCTTCTACCCAACAACCACGAGTTTACAGGAATGACGAAAATGGCAGTATGTTACTTCCCTGCTGGCAAGCAGCCAGAGACGTTGCCATGGTAACCGGTGGGTTCGTTGTCGGTCACTCAGTGCAGAGCATGAAAACCGCAGAAAGTAGTAATTTTCTCCGTCATTTGAAGAGTAAGTAAAATTATGTACATAACAGAAGTTGCTTAAAATAAAGAGAAGTTTTACGTCCAGTGCACGGATTTTACAGAAAATCAATAGTGGAAGAGTAAATGGAAAAATCCTGTTCTGGTTTTTGTATAAACCCCCAGTCTATTCAGTGATTTTTAAATTATATGCATAGCCTATCTAAACCTGCTCATGGATTAGTACCTACACTCTAGGCCTAATTCGATATGAAGTTTGGTCGAGATTTGTCTAGCTGTTTCGCTGTGATGGTGGAACAGCTAGACAGACGAACAGACACGAAAGCTAAGAACCACAGATACGGTCTTCAGTTGACCTAAAATGGATAAATATCTGAAAAATTGACAAAATAAACATCATTACAGACAGCGGACCCCCTACAACTTTATTTTATATAGATGAATTATGGACACAAATCCACAACGTGCCCTAATACAACATTGTAATGTGTTCTTTACTTCAAGATATCGTTCCTCTTTTCTTTCATACATTTTTCAAACCATTTCCAAATTCCAATAAATTTCACAATTTTCTTGCAACTTAATATATTAGATTTTTGCCTGCAAATCTGTCCTTGTTCCTTCGTTCACTTTTGTTATGTTTGTTATATTTTATTATGAAAGTTTATGTTTGTTAAATAGTCTGTTGACAGTGCTAGTGAAATTTGCTCAGTGTAGGTGTATCTTGTGCTTCGTGAATAAATAAATGAATAGTCCATAGAATTTTTCTTATGTACAAAAGCTGAAAGTTTTTATGCCTAATTATTGAATATCCTAATACATTTCTAGAAATGTCAGATTTTCTTTCTTTCTTTCTTTCTTTCTTTCTTTCAGCAAAGGTCACCAAGCATAGAATGCAAAGAACATGAACAGATATATAGTAGTCTTATATTTATTTTAAAACTTCCCTAATTATAGGGTTGCTGCTAGGACAAAGTATAGGCCTAAGTACTTCATTTTTCAATACAAAACCTACCATCACTGTTTAACAGGTTATTAAAAAATACTATGTAATAAATCATATGAACATGGAATGTGATATGTCTTTCACATACAGTACAACCCTGATGCACAAGGAAAAATAGGCATAATAAAACGCAGTAACCTGATTAATGTAGTAAATTAAGTCGTGTGCCTCTGCAACCTATGTATTTTTATATTTTTACACTGTAATACGTTGTGCTAAATTTTACTCTTGATTGATCGTAAACCCATTGTGATCTGCTGTTTAATATAGAAATAATAATTAAATTCTGCTGATCATCTGCAGCGATGCAAATGGTTATGTGAGATATTAAGATTTATCTAAAAATGACACCATGTTTTGTGCACAACTAGGAGAATATCAAAATAATTTTGTACAATTTTGTAAGGAGTTCAACCGTCAATACGGATCTAACATGAGATTCATAATCTGTAAATAAAAGCATATGTTTTTAGATTTATATCTGGCAATTTGTTTTTCCTTTAAGAGGACAGTTTTATCCCTGCAAAATGTGAATAACCGCTTTTCTTCACTTCATTTCATTCAAGAATAATGTTCTTTATTTAATAGCACTGTAGTGCCTAGGAGGTGCACACTAATGTTGATTCTTTTTCTTTGCAGCGCCGCAATGACAGGGAGGAGATTCGGCGGCGCCTGGCCATGGGCTCGGATACAGACGAGTATTACGGAGGTGAACGACCTGGCAGAAAGCCTAGTTTGCAGGCTAGACTTCAGAGTGGTAGGTATAACAAGTTAAAAGAAATAGTAGGTGGAATATAAAAATAATTTATAGGAACAACTGTATGGATTTAGATTGTATTAATTTTACCTGGCAAGATTAGGGCAATTACACTCTTTCTTCCATCCAGGAAATACAACATTCCAAAATACATTTAGGGCTGATTGTATAAACATCTTTGACTGGAGATCAGTTTTAATCTAAGTTCAGAAAATGATCTAAGATCAGACCGGTGTAGTGTTGTATAACACTGATCTAAGATCAACTAATCAAAGTTCAATTTTGATCCCAGTTCATATGTGAGCGCTTGGCAACAACGCAGAAACAGCTGAGTATCGCAAGTTGCGTTGAGCAGTGTGAATCTCTTTTCCTTCGTATTCTGTGTGCCGAAAGAAAGAAAGAAAGAAAGAAAGAAAAAATTACGGAAATGAAGCAGAAAAAAGAACCGTTCTAATTTTTCCAGGGAGGTCAGGGGTGCCGTAGTTGAAATCGTACCGGGCGAGTTGACTGTGCTGTTAGGGGCGCGCAACTGTGAGCTTGAATCCGGGAGATAGTGGGTTCGAGCCCCACTGTCGGCAGCCCAGAAGATGGTTTTCCGTGGTCTCCCATTTTCACACCAGGCAAATGCTGGTGCTGTACCTTAATTAAGACCACGACTGCTTCCTTCCCACTCCTAGGCCTTTCCTATCCCATCGTCAGCATAAGACCCATCTGTGTCGATGCGACGTAAAGCCAATTCTAAACAAACACGAGGTAACTTCACTCTTAGCCCCATACTGAGACAAGGGAACCGTCTTTACACAACCCCAAATGTTCTTTCTGTTGCTGACCTGGTTGCTTGATGGGCTCGATTATAAGCTCGCTCTGCAGCTGTTTCGGCATGAAGTACTGGTACTGGAGTCAGCAGGTAACGACAACACTGATAGCCATTGTCTCCCAGGTGTAGGCCTATGCCTTCTGGAATGTCTCCTGTTTCGAAATGAGCATGCACTCATAAATTAATGAAGATATTGCTATCGTGAGCAGATCCTAGCCATCTTGCTACGATATTTAGGAACCTGAGCCGAACATTATAAATAACTTGAACATTTAACGAAAACCACTCGTGACGATTCCTATAAACTTCTGTGTTATCAACCCCAGGAGATATTATAGGTATGTGGCTACAATATATAGGACCTAGAACACCAGGCAAGTGTTGTACATCGAAAAAATCACGCTTGATTTTCCTCACGTCAATTTGTTTGGAAGGCATTTTGATAAATTCGTCTTTCAGTGCAGCAATAAGATTAGATAGCCTACACGATGAATGGCTCTGCAGACTGTCGCTGCGTCTACATGCAGTAAATCACCAACAACTTACTGAAAACTTCCCGTGGCAAAGATTCTCATAGTTATTACTAACATGTGCATTGGAGTTACTGGGTTTAAGTAGAATATCACGCAACCTGAGTTCTAGCTGTTCTATGATCTCTTTTCCCAAGTGATCCCTCAGTTTAAACTTCTTATCACTTAATTCTCTCATTGGATTTCCTCTTTCACAGAACTCACGAGGAGCCTAACGAAATTAATCATTTTCATCATCAGAAGATATATCCGAGAAATCAGAGTAATTAGACATCTGTAAAATACGAACAAGATAAGATAATAACGTAAGCAGTTTATCGAGGTTATGTTATAGAATTATTACATTACAGTGCAGTAAAAGAAGCGTAATATTGCCTATATACGGACAACTATAGCTAGCAATGTATGAGGTTAGACTTCAGGGTATTTTTTTTTAACCACTTATTGTAAAAACACAGGTAATATTTTATTAACAATCAGCTGTTCTTGTATCTCAAGTAGGAAACAACTCCTTGAACTAAGATCAAAGAGTTTGATTGGAGAATTTTCTCCAGTCCTTAGTTCAGTGTGAATTTGTAGCTGTAATCGGGATAATTATGTCTATCGGGCGCGTCCCAGGTGGTGGATCGGGGGGCTCGCCCGACTTGTCCGGAGGGCTTAAGGGAAATAAAATACCTCTCGCGGACCAAAAACAGGCACAGCCAGAAAACATCTTGAGGCAACCTCTGAGGCTCAATACCTTAGTTGTAACTATGAGATTGACAAAGATCAATCTCCCCATTATCTTCAACTTACTAGCATGATGGCAACGTCAGTTAATGATACTACTACCCCAGGCCCTAGTATTCATACTAGGTTTTCTCGGTCATCGGATTCTGGGGGACCGAGAAAATCATGTAGGAATGTACCGGAGCTTCCCAAATCTCTTCACCCAAAGAAAAAACATTTTATTGGCACTTTAAACATCAACACGCTTCGCAAAATTGGAAAGTTGAAGCACTTAACAGACACATTAGACCAACTCAACATCCAAATTCTGGCACTCCAGGAAACTAGGTACAGTGACGAAAATCATTTTGAATCAGGAAACTATAGAATTTATAAAGGTAAACCAGCTACCCTCCTCCCTAACAAAATATTACAATTTGACACTGGTTTTGCAGTGAGAAAAAATATCACAAATTCGGTATTATACTTTACATCTCCATCTGAAAGAATTTCGCTAATGACAATCAAATCAGGAAACAAAGCTTATACACTAATCAATGCACATGCACCTACAAACAATTACAATCCAAAAGACCCACAGAAGGTAGATGACTTCTGGGAATTACTAGAAGAAACTACAGCCAAAATTCCAAAACATATCAAAATTCACTTTGTTAACGTAAATTCAAATTCAGATTCACATTACTTATTTTGACAAGGTATAAACCTAATATAAAGTATATTATAAGAGCATACGCAGCTACATTTAAGCACTTTTTATAGACCTTACGACTAAAAATAATGCAATATGACAAAGTCATTCTAGGAACTTTTACTGGTAAAACTTGAACGTTAATGATATATTCAAGGACAGATGTACATAGCAAATTTTATCATGTGTTGTGATTCTTTTAATGTGTTCAAAAAGAGTATCTTTTTAATATATTATTGATCTTCTAAACTTAGACATAAAAAACAGAATTTCACTCTGAAACATATTACCTAATGTCAGTAAAATATGAAATGTTTATAGGCAAGATACAACTGTTAAAACATGTATTCTAATGTGTATGTATATGACAGCTGAGGATGACTTGTGAAGAGTCGAAACCGGTCCTGTTATAAAATTTTTTTAATAAATTAGTATTGATAAGGTGGATCTCTTTCTTTCTATGACATACTATAGATATCAATACGGAACATCATGAAATTAATTAATCAAGAAATTAATTAATCAAGAAATTAATTAATCAAGAACATATCCCTAACCTAAAAACCATACTACAGATTCGCAAAACCAAACAAACAGTAATCACCTTTGTTGACTTCAAAAAGGCATATGATTCCATAGATCGGCAGACCCTGTTCAACATACTAGAGGAATTTCAAGTCGACAGGAAAACGAGGGAATTGATTAAACAAACTCTGACCAACACAACACCAAAAGTTAAGTTCTTGGGAGAAATTTCTGAACCGTTCGAAATCAGCACTGGTGTCCGACAGGGAGATGGACTATCCCCACTACTGTTCAATTTAGGTTTGGAAAAAGTGATTCGTGAATGGAGAAAAGAAACTAAAGGTATAAACATTGGCAGACTTCTTAAAGACAAAATTCACCTTGATTGCTTAGCTTTCGCAGATGACCTTGCGATACTTTCGAACAACAGACAAGAAGCAATCCACTCCATAGAAAAGTTGCATGAAATAGCTGCAAAAACCGGACTTCAAATTTCATTTCAAAAGACGCAGTTTATGGAAGGACTAAATCAAGATTCGACAATCAACCATTAATCACCAAATGTGGAATAATTTCCCAAGTAGACTAATTCAAGTATCTAGGTGAAATTATTCAGCCAGCAGGGTTAAATCAGAAAGCTAACAAAGAAAGAACTGCTAAACTGCACAGGGCTTACAAAATCACATGGAACAAATACAACAAAAGATGTATATCAAAAAATGCAAAATTACGACACTACAATACAGTCATCAAACCAGAGTCACTTTATGCATCTGAAACACTGATCATTGGCAGCAGGTCACAAATGAAAAGCGTTGAGGAACAAGAGAGGAAAATTCTCAGAAAAATCCTAGGACCAAAGTTTGAAAAGGGAATTTGGATGAAAAAGAAACCACACTAAATTTTTCAGTTCACAGAAAAAATCAGATACCATCAGAAAGAGATGACTAAAATTCTACGGACACCTACACAGAATGGATAAGAACAGGCTTACAAAGAAAATTCTAAATCTAGCTCTAACCCTGAAAATTTGCAACAATTGGTTAGCAGAAATTCATGAAGATCTACAAGAAATGGTTATTGTGGATGAAACCATTCAAGATAGAATGAAATTTAGAAGCTTAGTAAACAAACAAAAATTTGCAGAGAAACCAACAAGAAAAATTACAGGCTGGACAGAAACACTCAGAAAGGAACACAGTGAAAAAGTGAAGAGATATTGGGAAGAAAAGAAGAAACATTGTGCAAAATAAGTTCAAACGCTCTCCACAGTTGGGCACAACGAATCAAAAAAACATGTTGAGTATTGACATAAAAGGTGAATGAAGAAATAGTAAATAATAGAGACACTTAATACAGTAAAACCTCGTTAATTCAAAGTCATTGGGACGCAAAAATCAGACTTCGAATTACGTGATTTTGAATTAACCGCCAACACGTACTTCGGAAATGCCAACCCTTGTGGCGTTACAATATATTCTAAGACCCGTTACTGCATGCAATTAATATTGATTCACAGTTTAAAGCTTTCAAATGCCATGGAAGAAATGATCTCCAAAATGTATCCAACAAGGTGCATTTACAGTGTTCAAATAATGCACTTGGATAACTCACCGGCAAACATAACCTCACACAATGAAATCAAAAGAAAGACAACTTGATTCAAAGATGAGGATAAATCTATACTGGCTCCCCTGTGCAAGTGCTTTATTCATTGGATTATTGTACCGTATGCATTTTAGATGCCTTGTGCTTGCACGGAATGTACCCGATGCCCTTAAGACATCGCGGCTTATCGAACTTTCCTACGACGAGCGGAAAAAATCTCTCGCTTCCGTCCACATTACAACAGTACAGTGACTATACTTCTACGATTTCCCGCCATGGCACTTCTAAGACCCATTAATGCATGCAATCTACCTTGATTCTCAGTTTAAACTTTTCAAATGCCATGGAAAATACTATTTCAGAAATTTATCTAACAAGGTGCATTTACATTATTCAAATAATGCACTTGTATAAAACAGTGACAAACATAACCTCAAGCAACGAAAGTAAGAAAAACATGATTCAAAGATTAGGAAAAATCCCCTGTGCAAATGGTTTATCTTTTGGATTATTGTACTGTCTGCATTTTTAGATGCCCTGTACTGGCATGGAAAGTGCCCGACACCCTTACAACATCGTGGCCTTTCGAACTTTCCTCTGACGGGGAAGGCAGTCTCTCGCTTCCGTGTGCAATGTGCACTGCATAACAACACGGTATATTTCCCGGCTGGCAATTCTCTCCTTTAAAACTATAAGTCCATTTGGCCTCAGCATTTTAAAAAATAAAACAAACAATGCAGTTTCATCGGTACTGACAATATTGTTTGGTGCGTACAAATTGATTGTAGGCTATAAGCCACGCTTTTTTGCCAACTGTCGGCATCGCCAGTGTTCGCGGATTCTACCTCTACGCACACTGCCTGTTAAGTGATAATGTGGCATTCCTAAAAACACTGAATACAAAATAATTACGATTCCGCTCGAACATAGCAAGTATGAAGCACACTGTAGACACGCCGAAGTAGGTGAAAGTGCGCAAAGTTACACCTTCACGTTCTGGAAGACGCGTTCTGTCATAACGCGGAGAAATTTTGATTTTAAATTACTCTGTAAAATACTACTTTTTTCAAAATGTAAAGACAGTTTCGAATTAAAAGTCGAAATTTTGGTAACGGGACCGACATTGTTCTTCAAATTACGAATTATCCGTATTTCGAATTAAACGATTTAAATAACATGGAAAACCGTACCTCATGTTTCCGGGAACGAGAGCTGCTTCGAATTAGGCACGATTTTGAATTAACCGATTTCGAATTATCGAGGTTCTACTGTAATATGAATAAGGAAATAGTAAAATGACTCAGTGGCAGTGAATTCACATCAGAGCATGGAAACGTGACGGAAAACTTCTAAATACGCAAACTCAAATCGTACGCTGGGAACTTATAGGCCTAATAATGACAGCTAAAGACAAGATTATGTAACGTGCGGGGCCCTATGAGGTCCATGGGAACGTATGATATTATGGGGGAGAAAAGATTTACAATAATGCACCAACAGACAAATAATTATTGAGAAAATGAACATACAATGATAAATGAGCACATAAATGAACTGCGGATTAATGATACTTGAGATACAAAACAAAAGATGTGTAAGGAAAACAATTAAGCTCATCGGTCACGAACAAACTTTGACATAGAGGTTCACATTAAAGTTAAATTTACGGAATGAAAGGATGCAACCTCAAAAGAAGCAAAAATTTAATTACAGTGAAACTCTGTTAAGAAGTTTTTCAAGGGACTGCAAAAAAAAAACTTCTTAAGCAGGAAACTTCTTAAAAGGGGTAATGCCCAAAAACTTATTCTGTACTTTGAAATACATGTGAAACACACAGCCAACAGATTTCCTTGTTTGTGAATAATACCGAAATAGGCCGATATATAAGAGCTGCTTACAGAAAGCCACAATATAAAAATTCGATTATCATGACAATATTTTTAGAGATAAAGTAAAATAATTGAACATACCATATTATAAATATATTTGATAAGAGAAGGGAACATATTAAGTTATATAAAAACGTTGCAAGGTTTGATTATTTTAGCAGGCAGAACCATGTCCTTCCACACTTCCCTTCCCTCCGAACTTACACTCTCTGCTTCGCAACAAATTGTTTTGTAATTGAAAACCAAAAACCCCATGGCACTACAGCCCTTGAAGGGCCTTGGCCTACCAAGCGACCGCTGCTCAGCCCGAAGGCCTGCAGATTACGAGGTGTCGTGTGGTCAGCACGACGAATCCTCTCGGCCGTTATTCTTGGCTTTCTAGACCGGGGCCGCTATCTCACCGTCAGATAGTTTCTCAATTCTAATCACGTAGGCTGAGTGGACCTCGAACCAGGTCCAGGTAAAAATCCCAGACCTGGCCGGGAATCGAACCCGGGGCCTCCGTGTAAGAGGCAGGCACGCTACCCCTACACCACGGGGCCGGCTTTGTAAACGATGCCGACTCGATTTTTAAAGCGTTCCAGCCACCCGCTCAACGCGGTAAAAGGTACCCTTAATTTGCATGAGGCTTTCTCCTGCACAATAGTCCCACTGAAAGGTATGTTTAAACTTCGCTGCTGTTTAAACCATATTAGCAGAACTTGTTCTATTTCATCGTACTTTTCAGATTTAACTTCCTTACAATTTGCTGAAGTATTCCCTGCAGAAGCAGAGATCTCTTCTTTCTTCGCTATAATAACGTTCAAAGTAGACGGCGGCATCCCCAGCTCCTTTGCCAAAGCAACACGAGAAAGTGTAGATGACGCCACTTTCCTTTTAATCTCCACTTTGTCTTTTATTGTTAGTGCCTTTCGCTTGATCTCTTTCCTCTGAGTTGCGCTCGTTTTCACTTTTAAAAAAAAAATAAGCTTGTACGTTGATATTACAAGTACAACTAACTTCACCTCACGACGCTACACTATGCTCGGCAATCCGTAGCTTAGGCTTACAAGAAGCAGAAGCAAAGACAAGACGTGTACTAGTTTGTTAGCATGTGCTTTCTATCTTCCTCACACCCCTGACACCTGCTTCAAGGATAACGGCAGCAAATGGGAAATCTAGCAACTTACTCTTAAGAGATTCTTAGAACCTAGGCCTAAATCGCCCCTGCATTCCTACTGGTTGTCACGGCAACGGGCGTAGTTTCTGGCTGTTTCACAAGTACCGCATGGCCAAGCCAGTATTGAGTTTATTTTCCCGCTTCAATCCTCTTCATGCTATAGGTAATGAAGAAAAGAAACACAGGTTCGAAGTTGGTAGAAATTAGTGCATGGAAATGTATCCGGTGTATTACGTGGGAGAGATAAAGGTGCAGTAGCAACGCTATAGCACATCTAAACGTAAACAGTTTCTTTCCCCGCGAGAATTTTATTTCATGTCTCCTCATCCTTGTGCTACGTTCTAATAATGCGATATAATAATTACGAGTGACACGATAATACAATGTTTAGCTCGCATAAAGGTAAAATTAAAAATAACTTTCAATTTTATGCCAACACGTGGTATTGCAATGCCTATGTGTGCCTCCCTCAACACCCAGTTGGATATCAACATTCGTTCAACTTCGTAAACGATCGGGATTTGATCGGGATCTTTCGGTCGGCTGTTTGGCGGCATGTGTATCAGCTGGCTGCTGGCAAATCGGCTGTTTCCTGCATAGAGTCGCGAAGTTGTTTTTATTCACCTCACTAATAATAGACACGGAAAATCTTATCAGTTTAGTTCAAAAACGTAATTTCCTCTACGGCAAGGCCCACAAGTATTATTGCAACAATGTAAGACAGAATGCCTGGAAGGAAATAAGCAAGGGAATGAAAAATCAGACAGGTTAGAATATTCAGTTTTGTGGTAGGTTAACAGTAATGTTGTGGGCAAATGCACTTTACGGTTTTTAATTAATGTTTAGGCCACCTCGATTAATGACTTCACCCTGTCGCGGCCCGCAAATTACTGCATTAAAGTTTTATCAAATCATTCATTGTGTACTTTATGTTTCTTACGTAGAATCCCGTTCGATTTTATTCCGCTAGATGGAACGGTGGCGTGGAAATTTTGACTGATAGGTTCGATTCGATTCCACAAGTCGAGAGTGAGCATCTGCTGTCCGTGTTGTCATAGCGTGACGTCATATGGCCGTGGCAGGCCCGTACATGTTCCATGACACCAGACACACACCGCGAGCGTGCGCACGGTCTGACACGGGGTGCAACTTGCGCGGAGACTGGAGGGTTCTAACCACGGGCTGCTTTGAGCGGAAGTTTTCTATCTCAAGGGGCTCTAAAATCTGAACTGTTTAAGCGGGAAATATATTTACAACAGAACACTTTAAACGGGAAAAATATACATATGTCTTAATGCAACTGATCAAGGGACCAAGAATATCACACTTCTTAGGCGGGAAAACTTCTTATGCGGGAACTTCTTAACCGAGTTTCACTGTACGCTATTCAAGAAAGTGTTACAGTTACTTACAATCACAACTAGAGTTAGAAAAGAAGGTCTGCCTCCGAAAACAACACGTTGCGGACTAGCATAATCACTAAGTCATATAAATGCTCTGTTTTGGAAAATGTGGAAAACTAGAGGAAACTCCGGCACACAAGATGAAATTCTACATAATTACTGAAGTTACATTAAGTGGGAAAGGTCCGAAACACAAGAATGCATTTAAATAACATAGCGCTTATCTTGGCCGGCTAAAGACCCACTGCGGGACGGACACAAAATGCGTCCGCCCGCTATGGTGATTCAAATTCAGAGACGCAGGCAAATTAACTCGCACCTGCGAGGAGCCGCAAACAGGAAATCGAGTGATTACAAATAACCAATAGCCACACTCCAGTTTGCCACATTCACCAATTAAAAATCCTAATATACTGGCCAATAAAAACATTTTAGCGGATATTACAAAACGACAGGAAAGGGCCACCTACACGTGGCACACCCTGCCTCACAAATCATGTATAAAAATTCCACATCCCTTTCTATACTTTACAAAATAATACAATTTAAAGCAGGAAATGTAAAAGAACATAAATCTTCTTCATAGTCTATTTCTTCATAGGCCTAAATATTTAATAATTTTTAAATACGAAAGCTACATACAGTAATTTGCTTTGCATAAACACTTCAGTTCTTTAAATGTTTTGTTTACCCAATATGATGACAAGACAAAATTTATATCACAAGGACTTCTGTTGCTTCACTGATTTCTGTTCATTGCTGTTCAACAACGGCCACAGAATTGATCTCAGAATAACGTTTATACAATACAAATGTACAAGTTTTGCGTGAACCGAGATCTATTTCGTCTCTGATCTAAGATCAAACGGTTTATACAATCGTCCCTTACTAGTACAAATTTAAAGAAATAAGATTGAAACATCATAGAGCTATGTCCTCCCCATCCACCTGCAGACTGCTTGCCAGGCCACGGACCCCCAGCCTTACGCATCTGTTATTAAAAGCGATAAAACGTGCACAATTTTTCCGTTACCAATATTTATGCACCCGGCAGTTACTGTATAATCTCTAATACCACCCACCACTGAATGAGGCCTGCACCCTTATTTTGAAAGAACAAAATTCAAAAAAGAAAATGTAATGTCAAAATTATTTATGATTATTTACGATTCCATGCCGTCAAAATCCACAAACACAGCAGCTAAACTTCCGGGCGTGGAATATGACCAGTTGGCATCAGTGTGTGATTATCAGCCGCCAACCATTCTGTATAGAGCTGTTTCAAGGCTCCTTTAAATTGACGGTTCATGCAGACATCCAGCGGCTGTAGCATAGAAGCCATCACGCCCAGAATGACTGCTAGGTCGGTTTTCCTATCCTTGATATGTTTCTTCACAGCGTCTGTTGTGTGGCCGCGGTAACTGTCGAGAACAAGCAAGCTCTTTTGTCCCAATAATACACCAGGGCGACGTTGCCAGACACGCATTACCCAGTCTTTTACAAGTGAACTATCCATCCAGCCGGAGTTCTGAGATCTGACGATAACACCAGCAGGTAGTTTTTTAGGAAGTGTCTTTCGCTTGAGAACATTGTGCGGTGGCAATTTGGGTCCATCGACGGGAATACACAACATTACCGTACATCGTTGTTTTTCATTACCACATGTTCTAATGGTAACACTTTTCGCACCCTTAACATTCACAGTCCTGTCCACTGGCATTTCAAAGTAGACTGGCATCTGATCTGCATTGCCAATTTGGGAAAGCAAATATACATTTTCCTTCCGCAACCGAATTATGTGACGCGGAAACGACAATAACTTCTCATCATAGGCACGAAGAAGACACTGTGAAATTGAGGTACACCTTCATACATTCAACCCATTTCTTTTATAAAAATTACAAACCCATCCCCGGCTTGCCTTAAACCCTTCCGTTGAAAGTTCCTTTGCGAACTCTAATGCCTTTAGCTGACACATTTCGGTTGACACACCATATCCCAATTCGCGCCTTTCTGTCACATATTTATAAAGTTTTTTTTCAATTTCTGAAATTCTACACTCAGTCCACAAAAATCTCTACGATCACCACTACATGTTAATAGCACATTTTCCTTCTTTCTCCAATCGCGAATACACGACTCGTCAATATCGTATTTCCTACTGGCGGCACAATTTCCAATAATTTCGGCTTCCCGAACTACTTTCAGTTTCTCACTCACAGTAAAATATTGCAAACGCTTTGTGGAATTCATGTTAATACTCTGAGAACGTGTGTGAGACTGACGCCAAGCGCGGAAGTAGCATATACTGAGAGCGGAGAGAGCATTGTAGTGCTGGTGCCCGATTTACGCGCATTCAGAAAGATAAATTTCCCAAATTTTAAATAAGACCCGCACCCAAGTTTGGAAGCGATATTTTCGAAAAAACAGTGCGAGTGGTACTCGAGATTATACGGTATATTGCATGCGATCAATCATCTTCAGTATTATTTCTTTGCTATGCCCACTAGCAAGCTCTCTCATCGATATTCGAAAGTGGTGTCAGAGTCTATTATTAATACCCGTCGACTGCTGTTCCGTAAAGCAAAATGAAAATGAAAGAGAAGAACATGTTTCTGTAATAAATGTGTAAATAACCTGTCCGATAGCAGTTGTTAACTCATTAAAAATAAAGGCTGAAGCAAACGATCGCATAATTTTAATGCTAAATACTGCAATTAAGAATAGGATACACCTCAAGATATGGCAGAGTGAATCATTGATTTCAAAGGTTTTCTCAAGTCTGGTTGAATTTCAGGTAGGTGATGCTGTTTGAATAAGAGAACAGAAAAGTTTGCTACAAAATGCGATCGATCATCTTCGGTACGGTATCGTTTTCTCGCTATGTGCACTTGCGAGTTCTCTCGTCATCATTCAAAGGCGATGTTGGAGTCGATTAGCAATACTGCTGTTCTGGAAAGAAAATCAGAAATGAAAGAGAACATGTTTTCATAATAAATACGTAAATAACAAGGTCGATAGCAGTTGTTAACTCGTTAGAAATAAAGGCTAAGTAAACGATTGCTTAATTCTTTTACTCTACACTGAAATTAAGTAAAAAGGCTGATTTCAAATATTATATTTTCTTGCGTCTGATTAAATTTCGTAGAGGCTATTCCCAGGTAAATTTGTAGCGAGAATGTTGTAATTTCTCTACTGATACTTGGAATATGTTTTCATGATGCATATAGTACGGTTAAGAAAGGTTAGGTGATGCTGTTTGAATAAGAAAACTAAAACATTTGCCACAAAATGCGATTGATCATTTTCAGTACGTATTGTTTTCTGGCTATGTACTGTACACTTGCGAGCTGTCTCGTTGCCATTCGAAGGCGATGTTGGAGTCGATTAGTACTGATATTACCCGTCGACTGCTGTTCTCTAAAAGAAAATTCACAATTAAAAAGGATAATACGTTTTCATAATAAATGCATAAATAACATGGCCGATAGCAGTTGTTAACTTGTTAGAAATAAAGGCTGAAGTAAACGGTCAGTTAATTTTAATGTTAAATACTGATATTAAGTAAGAATGTGATACACCTCAAGGTATGGCAGAGTACATCGCTGATTTCAGAGGATAGTTTATATTTTCCCGCGTCTAGTTAAATTTCGGAAAGGCTATTCCCATGTAAATTTGTAGCAAAGAGGTTATCATTTCTCTACGTGCGCTTGATATATGTTTAAAAGAAATAAGTTTCATAATGATAGATCCGTATTGAACTGTGATTACAATAGAGTAAAATAATATATTATTATTGGTCCACCTTTTCAATACAAAATGAAAATTACATAGGGACTAGTTTCGACCTAGTAATAGGTCATCATCAGCCTGAAGTAAATTAAAGCGTAAATATCGAAGAAAAACATAAACAATGTAAACACAAGTACAGTCTTTTTAAAGGTACATACCATGTGGGAATTTGAGTAGAGATATATTAAAAATAATAACTCTTCCAATTGACGAAGCACTGAGCGGAAGTTATGTAAAGTTCGGTGCGCCGTATATTATAAAAGACCACTGTGCACTAAATGATGTAATAAAGAAGAAGAGTAGGTTGAATGCTGGCTTCTTCTTAGCTGTTGTATATTCGAAGAAGATTACGTCGTATTTTATAAGGTATTGAAAGACGTCAAGATACATGGATGTTGGAAAGGCTCTTCATTTTTTGGAACAAGGCCTTTCCAAGGTGGACCAATAATAATATATTATTTTACTCTATTGATATATGTTTTCCTGATACATATACAATTAGGTGACACTGTTTGAAGAAGAAAACCAAAACGTTTGCCACTATACTATAATTTATTCAGCCTAAAATTAATCACTTTCACGTAGTATCTGATTTCGCAAAATAACAAACGAGTAAGCCGTAGTGTGGATATCATCCACGAAAATGCACGTTTTGAACAAACTGATTGCTGTTTCATATCAATTGTGATGTGTATGGGGTTTTTCCTGACTTTTACAAAAAATCAGATAGAATGTTTATCTGCTATAGCAAGTAAATTTTTCGCCGTTATGAATTCTCGCTATAACGGACTTCTGCTGTATTAGCTAACTCGTGTTGGGTCTGGTAAAGAAGCCAACTTTTACCAATTCTGGTTTGAGAAAAGTGTTCCGGCCTAGCTATGGCTAGACCACCTAGTTACTCACTACCACTTTAGGACAGATAGCAGCACCCTTCAGTGTGTATTTATTTTGAAGGCCCTCAGCCGGAAGTGGTGTGGATGGAAGGGGATGAGAGACTGTTATGCTTTGGTGCCTCGTGCGAGAGGAGACGGGAACATGTGACTGACTGTTATCGAGGGCATCTGCCCATCAATACTCCGTATTATGTATTATAATGTGTTATATAAGTGTCGTAAGTGTAATAAATGTTGTTTTTTAAATGAAGTGAGTGATTTACGTTCAGAACATGGTCCAATTACCGGGCCAGATTATCTACACCACGAGGACCTCGTGAAGGCAGCGTGGCGTGTAGTACGGACGACTAGTTCAACAGTCACGTGGAAATACTTGGAAGTTCACTGAATGACATCATCTGGCAGTCCCAGGTTCGATGTTCCAGCACCAGAGGTAAACTAAACTGAGAAGACAGGTCAGTACTATTCATTTAAGGCTCTCCTTTTCTCCTTGTTATTGTCTTACCCCCTCCATCATGAAATCCTCAATACTGTGTAGGAGGGATACTGACTGGAGGGTGATTGGGGATTTAAATGAGACTATGGAGTGGGTATGTGGGAAACTGGGAGTGAGATTTCTAGATCCTAATGGGTGGGTAGGAGATAGGGATCTGCGCTCGGATGGCCTTCATTTAAACCGCAGTGGTACGTATAAGTTAGGAAATTTGTTTGGAAGGGTAATAGGGAGGTACATTCAGGGAAACGGGATGGCCTAGGGAGCGGTGATAAGGGAACAGGGAACTGGAAATCAAGTAGGGATGACATAAAATTGTTAGTGTTGAACTGTAGAAGTATTGTAAAGAAAGGAATAGAATTAAGTAATTTAATAGATATATATTTACCAGATATTGTAATAGGAGTTGAATCATGGCTGAGAAATGATATAATGGATGCAGAAATTTTCTCACGGCACTGGAGTGTGTATCGTAGAGATAGGATAGGAAAGGTGGGAGGGGGAGTTTTCATTCTGGTGAAAGAAGAATTTGTAAGCTACGAAAAAGTTAAAGATGAGACACATGAAATTCTAGGTGTAAGGCTGATTTCTAAAGATAATAGGCAACTTGATATATTTGGAGTGTACAGATCGGGAAAGGGTAGCACTGATGCGGATTCGGAATTATTTGATAGGATAGTCAGCTATGTGGGAAACGACATGGAAAGAAATGTGATTGTAGCGGGAGATCTGAATTTGCCAGATGTAAATTGGGAAGGAAATGCGAACGACAGGAAGCATGACCAACAAATGGCAAATAAGTTAATATGGGAAGGACAGCTGATTCAGAAAGTGATGGAACCAACCAGAGGGAAAAATATCCTGGATGTGGTGCTGATAAAACCAGATGAGCTCTATAGGGAAACTGAAGTAATAGATGGTATTAGTGATCATGAAGCTGTTTTTGTGGTAGTTAAAAATAAATGCGATAGAAAGGAAGGTCTTAAAAGTAGGACTGTTAGGCAGTACCATATGGCTGATAAAGCAGGTATGAGGCAGTTTCTAAAAAGTAACTATGATCGGTGGAAAACGGTAAATAAAAATGTAAACAGACTCTGGGATGGGTTTAAAGAAATTGTTGAGGAATGCGAAAACAGGTTTGTACCTTTAAGGGTGGTAAGGAATGGTAAAGACCCACCTTAATATAATAGAGAAATAAAGAGACTAAGAAGGAGGTGCAGACTGGAAAGAAATAGAGTTAGAAATGGCTGTGAAAGTAAGGAGAAATTGAAGGAACTTACTAGAAAATTGAATCTAGCAAAGAAGGCAGCTAAGGATAACATGATGGCAAGCATAATTGGCAGTCATACAAATTTTAGTGAAAAATGGAAGGGTATGTATAGGTATTTTAAGGCAGAAACAGGTTCCAAGAAGGACATTCCAGGAATAATTAATGAACAAGGGGAGTGTGTATGTGAGGATCTTCAAAAGGCGGAAGTATTCAGTCAGCAGTATCTAAAGATTGTTGGTTACAAGGATAATGTCGAGATAGAGGAAGAGACTAAGGCCAAAGAAGTAATAAAATTTGCATATGATAACAATGACATTTACAATAAGATACAAAAGTTGAAAACTAGAAAAGCGGCTGGAATTGATCAGATTTCTGGGGATATACTAAAGACAATGAGTTGGAATATAGTACCATATCTGAAGTACTTATTTGATTATTGTTTGGTCGAAGGAGCTATACCAGATGAATGGAGAGTTGCTATAGTAGCCCCTGTGTATAAAGGAAAGGGTGATAGACATAAAGCTGAAAATTACAGGCCAGTAAGTTTGACATGCATTGTATGTAAGCTTTGGGAAGGCATTCTTTCTGATTATATTAGACATGTTTGTGAAATTAATAACTGGTTCGATAGAAGGCAATTCGGTTTTAGGAAAGGTTATTCCACTGAAGCTCAACTTGTAGGATTCCAGCAAGATATAGCAGATATCTTGGATTCTGGAGGTCAAATGGACTGTATCGCGATTGACATGTCTAAAGCATTTGATAGGGTGGATCATGGGAGACTACTGGCAAAAATGAGTGCAATTGGACTAGACAAAAGAGTGACTGAATGGGTTGCTATATTTCTAGAAAATAGATCTCAGAGAGTTAGAGTAGGTGAAGCTTTGTCTGACCCTGTAATAGTTGAGAGGGGAGTTCCTCAGGGCAGTGTTATCTGACCTTTATGTTTTCTTATATATATAAATGATATGAGTAAAGGAGTGGAATCAGAGGTAAGGCTTTTTGCGGATGATGTTATTCTCTATAGAGTGATAAATAAGTTACAAGATTGTGAGCAACTGCAACGTGACCTCGAAAATGTTGTGAGATGGACAGCAGACAATGGTATGTTGATAAACGGGGCTAAAAGTCAGGTTGTGAGTTTCACAAATAGGAAAAGTCCTCTCAGTTTTAATTACTGCATTGATGGGGTGAAAGTTCCTTTTGGGGATCATTGTAAGTATCTAGGTGTTAATATAAGGAAAGATCTTCATTGGGGTAATCACATAAATGGGATTGTAAATAAAGGGTACCGATCTCTGCACATGGTTATGAGGGTGTTCAGGGGTTGTAGTAAGGATGTAAAGGAGAGTGCATATAAGTCTCTGGTAAGACCCCAACTAGAGTATGGTTCCAGTGTATGGGACCCTCACCAGGATTACCTGATTCAAGAACTGGAAAAAATCCAAAGAAAAGCAGCTCGATTTGTTCTGGGTGATTTCCGACAAAAGAGTAGCGTTACAAAAATGTTGCAATGTTTGGGTTGGGAAGAATTGAGAGAAAGAAGAAGAGCTGCTCGACTAAGTGGTATGTTCAACAATGATAAAGGTGTTTTAATTTATTCCACCTATTCAATACTTATATTATCACGTATAGTTGTTACATAATTAAATTCTTAGATGTAACCATGTAACTAAGAATTTAGATGTAACCATGTAACTAAGAATTTAATTATGTAACAACTATACGTGATAATATAAGTATTGAATAGGTGGAATAAATTAAAACACCTTTATCATTGTTGAACTGTTAAATTTTCAATACGGACCTAAAATGAGGTTTATAACATGTAATAAGTGGTATGTTCCGAGCTGTCAGCGGAGAGATGGCGTGGAATGACATTAGTAGACGAATAGGTTTGAATGGCAGTTATAAAAGTAGGAAAGATCACAATATGAAGATAAAGTTGGAATTCAAGAGGACAAACTGGGGCAAATATTCATTTATAGGAAGGGGAGTTAGGGATTGGAATAACTTACCAAGGGAGATGTTCAATAAATTTCCAATTTCTTTGAAATCATTTCGGAAAGGGCTAGGAAAGCAACAGATAGGGAATCTGCCACCTGGGCAACTGCCCTAAATGCAGATCAGTATTGATTGATTGAAGGCAAAAGCTTCTTAAGCAGAGGTCGCGATTTAAAGCGCAACTTACCCGCTCGGAAACTTTCGTTGAGAATTTCATCGATCAACAACATTCGAATTCGCATGAAATTAAACTACGATACGAAGATATGAGTGCATTAATGTCGAAGTTTGATGACGTGCAGTCAGAATTAGAATTAGCAGATGATGAAAACGAGCAAGCTCATGATCAGGCGCGTGCCGAATTCGAAACAAAATACTACAAGGTAAAGGGCGAAATGAGTAAAATAATAGCAAACCTTGAAGAGGCATCACGCGTCACGGTAGATTCAGGAACAACTATGGTCAGCAGTGTCGCGATTTTAAAGTTACCGGCTATTAACATTCCACATTTCGATGGAAAATACAAAAACTGGCTCTCATTCGCGGACAGTTTTCAAGTTATGATCCATAACAATAATAATCTGCCAGGTGTCCAGAAATTTCACTACTTAGCATCTGTACTCAAGGGCCCAGCCAGCCAATTAATTCAAAATTTACCCATCACAGAAGCAAATTATGAGGTGGCGTGGAAAATGTTGAAGGACAGATTTGAGAACAAGAAACTAATAGCAGCTACTCATGTTAAGGCACTCTTAACTTTAAAATCAGTCTCCAGTGAAACAGCCACAGAACTGTTAAGGTACTCTAAAGGCGGGATTCCACTGAGGCAACATTGGGCGACATGGAGCATGCGACAGTGAAGCATGCTGCAGTCGACTTTCAATTGAAGAAACACGGCACGACATGTAGCATGCGGCTGTCTGGCATGAGACATGTTGCCATCTGTCAAACACTCTCTGGTGCCGCATGCCTCAAAAATATGCTTGTCGCACAGTGTCGCCTGGGATCCAGCAGTGTGTGGATCGGTGCTACAATTTCCGTGCCACAAGATGAAGTGAGCTATTGAAAACACTGCGAATTTAATTGGGGATTATCACAATGCTCCGGAATTGCGGAATGTAACATTGAGCGATTATAAAAACAGTAGAAAAGAAAGCATATGTCAAAACGGCCCCCAGAAAAATATGACTGCAGTGTCCACGAACTGAAGAAAATTTTAAAAATGTGTTCAGCTTTCCACCGAGAGCATAAAAAATTCAGAAAATGAAAACTGGTGTTGCTTCTCCATTGAGAGGAAATCTGTGGTTCGCGTATAATCTACTTACCTTCTTCTTGACATTGATGCTCCAAACGTCAGGTTACAATAAGAAACGTGAGATGAATTGATTTTATGCTAGTTTCCCCTAATAAATGAAATAAGTTAACTGCTTATGAACTTTTGTAAATAAAATTGTGATTTATTCAATGCCCAGCGGGCTGAGTGGCTCAGACGGTTGAGGTGCTGGTCTTCAGACCCCAACTTGGCAGGTTCGGTCCTGGCTCAGTCCGGTGGTATTTGAAAGTGTTCTAGTAGACCTACGTCAGCCTCGTGTCGGTAGATTTACTGGCACCTGCTGCACTAAATTCCGGCACCTCGGCGACTCAGAAAACCGTAAAAGTAGTTAGTGGGACTTGAAGCCAATAACATTATTGTACAAGAATAATAATAATAATAAATTCTACATATCAGTATATTATGGCATTTCCATGCCTATGAATTTCTCGTAAACACGTCGTTTAATAGCATAACAACAAATGGTTCTCTTTTCTACACTGTTAACACACAACAATTAATCTACTTTTTATTCGGATATTCTTTGCCGCTACTCTAATTCCGCAGTCTTCCAACACTGTTTCATCATAGTCTTTTTCTTCCTCACTATGTCTACTTATTGCCGGCCCCGTGGTGTAGGGGTAGCGTGCCTGCCTCTTACCCGGAGGCCCCGGGCTCGATTCCCGGCCAGGTCAGGGATTTTTACTTGGGCCTGAGGGCTGGTTCGAGGTCCACTCAGCCTACGTGATTAGAATTGAGGAGCTATCTGACGGTGAGATAGCGGCCCCGGTCTAGAAATCCAAGAATAACGACCGAGAGGATTCGTCGTGCTGACCACACGACATCTCGTAATCGGCAGGCCATCAGGCTGAGCAGTGGTCGCTTGGTAGGCCAAGGTCCTTCAAGGGCTGTAGTGCCATGGTATTTTTGTCTACTTATTGTCATAGTTGCCACGAGTTATCTTTCATTAGCCTAGTATAACTGTATTAGAAATGTGAACTGTAAGGGGGTAAACTAATCAAAATAGGGTTAGGATATTCTGCTTAAAACTAATAGGCCTACATTTTAAATTTTAAAATATCATTAAATTCCAGTGAACAAGAAGTTTCTAAATCTTCCTGTACCTCTAGGCATACAGATTCTGGTACACGACCTTCATCTGACAAAGTATTCAAAAAAATCATCACTAATGGCTTTCGCCTCTTGAAAATTCCGACGTGGTTTGTTTGCCAAGGGCTGCATGCCTTATCAGCTTCACTCCGCGCCATGCACATTTCCGGGATGATTCGTGAGATGATAGGTTGAGACATTCGAAACAAGGAAGTATAGCTGTCACCAGCCGGGCAGAGTCGAGTGAGGAACTGTTGTCTTGGTTGCCTTGATGGAATAACGTTTGTAGTTGGCGACAAGTCTCCACAAGTGACGCATGCTACACCCGGCAACACATGTAGCATACCACATCTTTTGTGCCCGACTGACAACAAGCCGCATGCTACAAAGAGCAACATTTGTTGCCAGCCGCATGCTCCATGTCGCCCAAATGTTGCCTCAGTGGAATCCCGCCTTAACACTTTTAATAGTCATTTGAATGTACTCAAGGCCCTAGAACTTAACATTCCACTGCATGAAGTTATTTTGACTCAACTGTATGCTCAAGGACTTGATGCTTGTACTAGACAAGACTGGGAATTATCACAGGCAGACACTCGGGTTCCATCACTTGATGACTTGCTGTCATTTGTTGAGCACAAACGGCAAGCTCTGGAGAACTTCCCTAGCTCACAGCACACTACACCATCGCACAGACAACAAGCTGACAGAAATAAGCCTAAACCTCAAGGGGATACTCAACCACGGTACACTTACACCACTACCAGTCTCATAAAGTGTCCCTGCTGTCATGGTAATCACCCAATATTTAAATGTGAAGGGTTTGCAGCTCTGAGTGTGGAAGATAGACAAAGAAGGGTTAAGGAAATGGACTTATGTTTTAACTGTTTGCGTACAGAGCATTCTGCCAAACAGTGCAAATCACATTGTTGTAAATTATGTAGTAGGAAGCATCACACCTCCTTACATAATCCATCAAGTAGAGAGGGAGGTACAGCCCATCAAACTGCATCCAACTCCTCTCACACATACTGCAATACAAGAGACCCTGTAGGGGTTCTGCTGTCCACTTCCATGGTCAAGGTACTAGATTCTAGGGGGCAAATGCAGGTCTGCCGGGCACTTCTTGACAGTGGCAGCCAGGTTAATCTTTGTACTGAAAGTCTAGCACAGCGATTAGGCCTTAAGAAAATGAAGAATCCCATACCAGTCAGTGGCATAAATGATTCCATTTCTCAATCAAGGTACAGTGTTCAGTTAGAATTGCAATCCACTGTAAGTAACTTCACTGTGAGTATGACTTGCTCTGTCTTTCCACGTATCACAGGTAACATGCCCAGTAGTTACATTCAGCATGAGCATTGGAACTTGCCCACTGACTTGAAGCTTGTTGACCCCAAGTTCTTCCAGCCAGGTGACATTGAATTGTTAATAGGCACAGAACATTTCTTTTCATTACTGAAACCTGGGTGCAGAACTTGATCACCAGATTATCCTATTCTTCAAGACACTGAACTAGGATGGATTATTGCTGGACACTACCATCGTAGGGAAGAGAAACATCTTACTCTAACTACATGTTTCTTGAAGTCAGAGGACAGGTTAGACACCCAACTACAATGGTTCTGGGAAATAGAAGAGCTTACATCACGAGTCATGACAAGAGAAGAGAGAGCCACCGAAAAACACTTTACAGAGAATACTACTAGGGATGCTACAGGTAGATTTCACACACATACTTACCCCTCAAGCAGAAACCTGAGGTTCTGGGAAACTCTTTCAATCATGCCATGTCAAGACTAACTCAATTAGAATGGCTTTTCAGCAGGCAGCCCTCACTTAAGCATGAGTACTCTAACTTTCTTCACGAATATGAGGCGATGGGGCATATGGTGAAGGTGGATACATCTACTCAGTCAGGGAATGAAGGTGGAAGCTGTTTCTACCCCATCATTCAGTTTTTAAGCTTAGTAGCTCGACTACCAAAACTAGAGTTGTATTTGATACATCTTCTAAAACTTCCAACAATATTTCATTGAGTGATATATTAATGGTTGGAATGACAATACAACATGATCTTTACTCTATCATTCTAAGATTCAGAATGCATACCTTTGCCTTCACAGCAGATATTGCTAAAATGTATCGGCAAGTCATGGTTCATGCAGATGATAGGAAACTTCAGCGGATTATCTGGAGGGAATCGCCTAGGGACTCACCCTCTCACTATGAACTGACAACTGTAACATATGGTACAGCATCAGCACCCTTCCTAGCTACCAGATGCCTGCAGCAACTTGCTGAAGATGAAGAATCGAGGTTCCCCAGAGCAGCACAAGTTGTTCGCAGAGATTTTTATGTTGACGATTTATTAAGCGGCTGTAACGATATCCAGGATGCTCTTCAGTTGCAGTCTGAAATTATTAATTTACTAGAGAGTGGATGATTTCACCTCAGGAAATGGTGTTCAAACCACCCAGCATTACTAGAAGCAGTTTCAGAAGAGGACAGGGAAACCCAGCTGCCTTTAAATCTTGATGAAGGCACTAGCGTGAAATCTTTAGGCCTATTATGGCATCCACTTATTGATTATTTTCTCATTTGTGGCAATCTGTATTCAGACAATCCCTATCATGCTGATACTCGTGTAACTAAACGAAAGGTCTTATCTGTTATTGCATCAATATTTGATCCACTTGGGTTGATCAGTCCTTTGGTAATTTCTTACAAGATTTTTATGCAGAAACTTTGGCTAGTCAATCTGAACTGGGATGACAGACTACCATCTCAACTAGTCAGAGAATGGGAGGAACTTCACTTTAAGCCACAGGCAGTAAGAGAATTTTATATTGAGCGTTTAGTCACATGTAAGGGACCCCCTGTTGATGTACAAATTCATGGTTTTTCTGATGCTTCAGAACAAGCTTATGGAGCTTGTCTTTATGTATGGTCTGTCGACAAAGCGGGACAGACCTGTGTCAGATTATTATGTTCTAAATCCAGAGTAGCTCCGGTGAAGAAACTGACACTACCAAGACTTGAATTGTGTGGAGCGCTACTACTTGCCCGACTGCTCCACAAGACCCTTCCAGCTTTGTCTCTGCCAGTCAGCAAGTTGTACCTGTGGACGGACTCCACCATTGTCTTAGCCTGGATCGCATCTTCTGCTACTCGCTGGAAAACATTTGTGGCCAACCAAGTCTCTTCAATTCAAGAATACTCTCACAAGGCAGAATGGAGACATGTTCCTACCAGTTGTAATCCAGCAGATTTAATATCCAGAGGTATTGCTCCAGGACAACTACGAGGTATGAACCTGTGGTGGCACAGACCATCCTGGTTAACTGAGCCCACTGAATTATGGCCAGACACAATATCGGCCCGTGCAGAAGAGGAACTACCTGAGTCACAAAGCACACTTCCTGTAGTCATGTTGATAGGTACAAATTGGGATGAACTTATGCTGAAGTACTCTGACTCGAGTTACTGCATATTGTTGGCGATTTATTCACAATAGTGCCAATCCTCAAGACAAGAGGTTAGGGATATGAAGTGCACAAGAGCTGCAGATGGCCTTGCACTCCTGTATCAAAATTGCACGACAAGTGTGTTATGCTCAAGAGATAGCCAGTCTCAACTCTAAATGCTGCATTTCAAGGAAGAGTAAAATTGCATATTTACATCCTTTCTTGGATGATAAGGGAATGCTAAGGGTAGGAGGAAGACTAGTAAATTCAAAACTACCTTATGACACTAAGCACCAGCTTATCCTTCCTCCCCGGCATGCTCTCACAAACCTTGTTGTGATGGCAGAACACATTAGGCTTTTACATGCAGGGGCTCAATTAGTAATTGCATCATTAAGAGAAAGATTCTGAATTCCCACGGCTAGGGCAGTTTGAAGAGTCATCCACAAGTGCCTGACGTGTTTTAGATTCAAGGTGTCAATTGCTGAACAGCTGATGGGACAGCTCCCTGTTACCAGAGTGCAACAGAGTCGCCCATTTCTTAATGTAGGAACTGATTATTCTGGTCCTTTCTTCGTCAAGAGGGGGAATGTAAGAAGCAAACAGACAACGAAGAGCTACATTGCATTGTTCGTCTGCCTGGCTACTAAGGCTCTTCACCTGGAGGTGGTGAGTGACCTCTCTACTGATGCCTTCATGGCAGCCCTGAGGAGATTCATAGCTCGACATGGGAAATGCTCCATGATCTATAGTGATAATGGGACTAACTTCATGGGTGCCAACAGAAGAATGCAGGATCTCCGAAAACTATTCCTTTCAACCAGCTTTTGTGAAGAGATAAGGAATTCATTAGCGATGGAAGGCATCACGTGGCACTTTATACCTCCCAGCTCTCCACACTTTGGCGGACTGTGGGAAGCAGCTGTCAAGTCCATGAAGTACCACTTGAGAAGAGTTGCGGGTGATGCGCTACTGTCATTTGAGGAGCTATGTACACTTACTGCACAGTTGGCTCAGTTCCATCCTCCTTTGATTAATCTCTCCAACATAACCTTGGACGAGGATGAAAGGGCTATTCTCGAAAAAGATCCTAAGCACAACTGGCCATGTCTAAATCCCGTCAATACAGTTACAAAACTTGTCATTTGAGTCAGAGATGGCTATTAGTAAAATGCCACATGACCTCCAAGAGGAAGTCAGATTTGTTGTTAAAAAGCAACTTGAAAAAACTTTTCTTTCTGATAAACTTGCATTATCCCCTAATAATAATAATAATAATAATAATAATAATAATAATAATAATACGGATCCTTATAAAGTAAATAAGAAAATTCAGGACCTCAAGAGGAAGGTATCTGCTAATAACCTTATCATCACAAAGGCTGATAAGGGCAATACTACCGTAGTTATGGATAAAACGGAGTATACACAGAAAACCAAAGCCTTTTTTAATAATGATTCTTTTTCAATTATAAAGAAGGATCCTACACAAATCATTCAAAGACAGCTAAAACAAATCCTGAAGGATTCCTCCTTCCTTTTTACGGAACAAGAAAAACAAAAGTTAATAACCATGAACCCGAGTTTGCCGACAGCAAGATCACTTCCCAAGATTCACAAGGCCGGTGTCCCCATTCGACCTATTATAAATTACAGGCCCAGTCCTCTTTACAAGCTAGCGCAGTTTATTCAAACGTTTCTTGCTAAAAATTATAAGTTTTCTTCGAACAACTCGATTAAGAACACCATGGAATTAATTAATAAATTGGATAGTTTTGTTCTTCGTCCTTATCACACTATGCATTCTTTCGATATAGTTAACATGTTTCCCAGTATAAGTAACAAGGAGCTTCTTCCTATCATCAAGAAGAATCTTCTTGCCAATAGTCAACTAAGTAAACTGGAAGTTTTAAATTTTATGAGCCTTCTTAACTTGCTAATTAATAATAATTACTTTACTTTTGATAATACTATTTATAAGCAGAATGGTCTGGCAATGGGGTCACCGGCCTCCGGGATTTTGGCAGAGATTTACTTAGACCACTTAGAAAATAATGCTATAAGCAAAAATTTAACCTTCAGTAATATTTATTTCTGGGCTAGATTTGTCGACGATACCTTCGTAATTCTAGATGAACGGTCCACAGATGCAAAAGCTACTCTTGACAATCTTAACAGTTTAGATCAGAATATAAAGTTTACCTTAGAATCCGAGAATAATAATCGTTTAAATTTTTTGGACCTAACGGTTACTCGTTCACCTTCTTCCTTTTCATATAATATCTATAGAAAGCCTACTCAGACTGCTATCACCATCAGGAACGATTCTTCCCATCCTCAGGCCCATAAAAATGCCACATATAATAGTCTGGTTGACAGAGCCTTTAGAGTTCCTATGTCGAAAAAGAATCTGAATAAAGAATTAAATCTAATCCGGGCGATAGCTAGAAACAATGGTTTTAAGAATGCTTTCATGGATAGAATTGTTAACAAGTTTAAGTATCGTCCTAATACTACCCTTTCGAGAGAAAAACCCAAGGTGAATAATTTTTCGACTTTTACCTTTACAAATAAAATACACAGCATTACCAACATCTTCAAAAAACATAACACTAAGATTTCTTACAGAACTAATAATAGAAGTATTGACATCCTGCATAATTCCACTTCATTAAATAGAAATAATGTTTTTCATAATTCTGGAGTATACAGATTATGCTGCCATGACTGCAGAAGTTCTTATCTTGGACAAACAGGGCATAACTTTAAAATTAGATACGCGGAACACGTTAATGCCGTTAGGTACAATAAGTTTTCAGCAATGGGGCAGCATATGAAAGATTTTCAACATAATTTTACTAGCATTGATCAGGATCTTACAGTTTTACAGGTTATTAATAAAAGTACTTTACTTGACATCACTGAGAGCTGTTTTATTCACCTGGACCAATACTTTAATGCAGGTTTGAATCTTAATGACATTTCTGAGAAACCAAGAGTATTGTTTGATTTTTTGATAGCGTTTTTCAGACTTAGAAAAGCATCCAATAGCAAATTAGTTTTTCATAACATACAAAAAACATTCTCACGCCACGCCCTCTCGCCGCATTGCCCTGCATAATTCCGCTCCCTCTTCCCTCCTTCTTTCACTGCCATTGGCTCCGGGCCCCTCCTACTCCTTCTCAGTGCCTCCCCTGTTTTGCTTCCCCCTCCCTTCCCCTCCAACGCGGGTGCATTGTTCACGGTGTCTTGCGGCTCTCAGTGTCTTCCCTAACGTCTAATAACACACAATAATTACGCTCCCAGAGGTGAGTCTCTTATTCACGTAAATTTTTAAGACAAGATTTTTTTTAAAAAGCCTTTCTTGATATTATTTTCTTTTTTACTTGCTTTAGGTCCTAGTTTGAACCGAGAACAGTACCCTGGAAACACGGCGTCCGCCAATATTTTTCATCAAAAAGATCTTGTTATCTAATACTTAAAGAAAGCGGCTATGTTAGAGAAGACCTGTGTTTTATCACGTAAAATAGGAATTTACGTCTTTTGACTGGTTGTGTTATTTTAATAACAGCCATTTTTAACCAATAGATGGACTTTTATGATAGTGAAACATTGGTTTTTGTTTGCACATGGTGCAGTATTTTTAGATTCAGAGGACTTTTATCAAGAGGACATATATTCATAGTTTTAAGACAGTTGGTGATATTTTTTAGTTTAGGTCATAGGTTAATGTTTATGGATCCCATTTTTAATTAGGTCTTGCCAGTTCTGTAAAATTTGTATGTACTTTATGCATTGTTTATTGTAACTTTGTCTATGTATATTTTTCTTATTTTTGGCTGATGATGCACACCAGCATCGAAACCGGTACCGAGTATAATAAAATGTTATAATTTTTCTTACAACATTATATGGTATTGAATAGGTGGACCTCTCTTGTTTCCATTAGATTCTCGGTTCAATACGGAATAAACATGAAGTTTTTAAACTTGACAATAGAAGCCTGTCTTAATTCTCGCCCCCTATCTGCCTTATCCAATGACCCCAGTGACCTTAATTATTTATCACCTGCTCACTTCCTAATTGGTGCCCCCCTTACAACCATTCCTGAGCCTGACATTACTGACCTGCCCATGAACAGATTGTCTCGATGGCAGCGTATCCAGGCAATGCAGCAGCAGTTGTGGAAGAGGTGGTCTGCCAATTACCTGAACTCACTGCAGCAGAGGAAGAAATGGACCTGTCCGAAGGAGAACCTAGCTACTGGAACAGTTGTTCTTCTGGAGGAGGACAACCTTCCTCCTCTCTGTTGGAAGTTGGTTGTGGTGGAGACTGTTCACCCTGGGAAGGATGGACTTGCATGAGTGGCTACAATCAGAACAACCAGTGGTCTTTTTAAACGACCTGTTAAGAAGTTAATTCCATTACCTGTTGAACACTAATCAGGGTTGTGTGGCTAAAATATAATGTGTTTCATAATATTTGTTTCTTTGTTCATTTCAGAGTGTAATTATGGTGTTGTGTGTGTGATTTGAACTGAGAGCTTATAGTGTGCTTAATTCATACTGCATAATAATGGATGAGGACACAGTCAACCTACTTAGTACCTTCTGTTAACAGTGTGTAAATATTTTATTGCTTGTGTTTCTGTTTTGCCTATGTTTATATGTATATTTTGTTGAATGATCAACTCATTTGGTTACTGAACATGAACTCTGTATGTCAGTGCCTGTGTGATACTTGAATTGAACTGAACTCTCATGAGGGCATTTAATTCTAAGAATTTCATTTTTGGCTGATGATGACGCCAAACAGCGTCGAAACTAGTTCCAAGTGCAAATATATGTTATAAATAAACTATAACATTTTTGTATTGAAAAGGTGGACCCTTTTAAGTTTTCCTATCTTCCATCCTCATGAGGGCATATCAGGCAATTTAATTCGGTTGAATCATGGTGATTCAATGGTGGGGAGCATGATCCGGCCTAGCTATGGCTAGAACACCTAGTTACTCGCTACCACTTTAGGACAGATAGCAGCACTCTTCAGTGTGTATTTATTTTGAAGTCCCTCAGCCGGAAGTGGTGTGGATGGAATGGGATGAGAGACTGTTATGCTTGGGTGCCTCGTGCGAGAGGAGACGGGAACATGTGACTGACTGTTATCGAGGGCATCTGCCCATCAATACTCCGTATTATGTATTATAATGTGTTATATAAGTGTCGTAAGTGTAATAAATGTTGTTATTTAAATCAAGTGAGTGATTTACGTTCAAAACAAAAAGTTTTAATCTAAAGGCTGAATTCTACCATGTCCAAAAAGGATCTTATATGCAATACACACTGAGGATATAAATTCACCATAGAAACCACAACAAACCATTAAAATACTGGATATTAAACACAAAGCAACAAAACACTAGAGATCACTTCGGTACCGCTTGAGCGTCCGATCATTAGGGAACAGTTTATGAACGCGGGTGCATGTTTAGGAATGAGAAAAGTATGTACAAATTATATGAAACGATACCTGAAGCAGCACGGAGGAAAGATGTTTCCTTTATGCTACCCAGGGACCCAACGACCCATCTAAAGAAGTATTCTTACACAGAAAAATTAAAACGGGGTCTACATTGCAAGTTCACACAGCAGCAAGAATAGGAAGTAGTGTGTTCAAACGATACTCACTGATTACTATAAAAGGTTATTTTGACATCCATTGCATGTTCTGCATAAGTCATCTACTTGAATTTCAAATAACTCACGAGGTTCATTTCATCACAGTTTGATACGCAGTTAAACAACACACATGAATCACTTTGAATACCTGTACTATTTGTTAATTAATTAACTACACATTACTGCATGATGTGTATACACTGTCTCAGGTGATCAGCCCAGAGGCTGGTTGGATCCTCAAATAGCACCACCAAAGGCTATGCAGTTATAGGGCAACTGCAAAAACCAATGGCAGAACCCAAATGAGGCGTACTAGGCAAGATGAGGAGTGAGGTAGTTTGCCATTGCTTTCCTCACTGGACCAGAAGTTACCACTGCAGCACGACTGATCCTATGAGCAACACCTTTCATAACACTCAGACACTAGTTGTGCCCCAAATGTCATTACTCAGCACTGCCCATACCCCAGCAGCTTCCATATTGTCACAGCCATGGATGAGACTGGGACTTCGGGGGAAGCTATACTTTGCTCTGGCCTGTGCCAAGAGACGGATACAAAAATACTGCATCCATTAAGAAATGGCAACAGGCGGAGATGTGTATACACAAGCCATTAATTAAATAAATATAAATTCTTGAATTGACAGTAACGGTACCGTGGTCACGAGCACGTGGTAATGGCAACCTGTCGAACTGTAGCTGATTACCGCCCCTCCTTCTTCGGACTTAGTTTTTGGATTTAATTCCCTGTCTCTCTAACACCTTATGATGATGTCATCGTCCCTCAGTCACCCATTAAACATGGTCGCTGTATGCTGTCCCTAATCATATATAGTGTATTGTTCAGTGTTGTATAAGTATTTTCTCACCTCTCCTCGTTCCTTGTAACATAATGAATATATCTAATAGTATTTCACGGCTCCTATAAGTGAACAGGCGATGGTTGACTTGTGTACCGTAACCCTCAGGTTTTCATGGATGATGGAATAGGAAAGGGCTGGGAAGTGATCATGACTTTAATTAAGATTTGCCTAGTGAGAAAATGGGAAATCACAGAAAACCATCATCAGGGCTCGCAGTGTCCAGATTTGAACCTACCATCTTCCAAATACAATGTTACGGCTATGCGACAAATACCGCACAGACAGGTTGCTTGGTTTACCTCATTAAACTGGTTGGATGTAAGAGGAGGTCACCTGGCGTTAATTTTGCTAGTATTAATTGTAGAAATATGATGTGTTCATTACCAAGGCTAGGGATACACAAACCTGCCCCTGGAAGCATATACCTATTTACTTTAATGTGCAAGTATATCATAAGGGGGCATTTGAAGATTGGGTTGGAGGCACCTCGATTGATGAGAGAAAAATTAACGACTTGCTGTTTGCCGATGACACCACACTGCTTGCCAGCAGTGAGGAAGAACTAACAAGAGTGAAGAAAGTTGAGTCATGGGGATGGACTGGAGCTCAACTCATAGTAATTGATAGAGCAGTACAGTGAAAGTTAGAAACTTCATTTTGTTCCGTATTGAACTGGGATTACAGTAAAATGAAAATGTTAAAGGTCCACCTTTTCAATACCATGAATGTACATTCAATGAGATAGCCTACCAGGCAAAGTGAAAGGCGTACCACTACATGAGCCTGAAAATTAAAATCGCCAAATTGGGCAAAGATATCAGCTTCTTGAAGCAGTGTATTACGCATGATTTGACTCCAAATTTTTTAAAAGGCACCGTTAAAAAACATTGTTCCGCACCTCTTTCTATCAAAACTCGCCAAAAAACCAACAAAATTTGGCTAAGAAATGAAATATGGTTTTTACATTAGAAAAAAATCTTACTTGAATAATAGACTTTAAGAGACTCACCTTGAAGCAACCAATTTGCTCCCTAGTGCCCAGTGGAATCTTTTCCAAGACCAAATTAATAACAGACTTTTTGACCAACTTTTGCAGAAACAACTTACCTTAGAGAAAAAATTAAACACTTTAAAAATGAACACAACTCCACCGAAAAATCAGTCTAAATAGACTAGTTTGTCTAAAAATGTAATTGAGAAATTCCACCCCCCTGTAGTTAATTAACCTGTCTAAAGTAACTTAAATGAAGAAGAAACCGCCATTCTATCGAAAGGCTCAAAGCACAACTGGCCTAACCTGAACAAAATGAACATCGCCACTACTTTAGTTATTGAGTCTGAAGCCGCCATCAACAAAATGTCGCTACAACAATATGACGAACGTAGATTCGAAGTGAAAAGGAAATTAGACAACATTTTTACCTCTGACAACGTTAACAAAAGATTCTCCTCCATTAATCCCGCTGACAATAAGCAGATTTCCGAACACAAACAAATCGCCAAACTTAAAAAGAAAATCAATAATAACGACCTAATAGTCACTAAAGCTGATAAAGGTAATACCACAGTTATAATGAATAAAATCGACTATGTCTCCAAAACTAAGGAATTTTTTAACAGCAGCACCTTTTCAATAATTAAGAAAGACCCAACCCAACAAATTCAGCGACAATTAAAACAAACCGTAAAGAACACTTCCTTTCTTTTCACGGACCTCGAAAAATCTAAGCTTCTAAATATGAGCCCGGGTCTTCCTACAGCTAAAGCCCTCCCAAAGATCCGTAAGGCCAACATCCCTATCCGCCCTATTATTAACTGTAGGCCTAGTCCTCTGTATAAAGCCTCTCAATTTGTCCAAAGTTTCTTGGCTAAAAACTAAAATTTTCTTGCCAATAAGTCTATTAAAAACACCATTGAACTAATTGACAAACTAAAGACCTTTGACTTGCAACCTAACTACTCCCTTCATTCTTTTGACATAGTCAACATGTATCCAAGCATACAAACAGCAAAGCTTTTCCCTATTATTGAAAGCAACTTAAAGAAATACAGTCCTCTTAGCAAACTTGAAATACATGACTTCATCTCCATTCTGAAATTAGTCGTCAATAATAACTTTTTCACTTTTGACAAAACTATTTATCAACAAGACGGATTAGCAAAGGGTTCACCCGCCTCTGGCATCTTAGCGGAGATGTATTTAGATTATCTGGAACACACTAAAATCAACAACTTTCCCAACATTCTTCTATGGGCGAGATACATGGATGACATATTCGTAATTATGAACGAAGAAATTAAGATCGCGGCCTCTACCCTTCACGATCCTAACAGCATCGATCCCCACGTTAAATTTACACTTGAGTCTGAAACAAACAGGTTAATCAATTTTCTAGATTTGACCATTCATAGACACCCTTCCTCTTTATCTTACAAAATCTTCAGGAAACCCACACAAACTGCAACTACCATTCGTCAAGACTCCACACATCTCCAAGCACACAAACGTACTACCTATAATAGTTTAGTCCACCGTGCCTTCACAATACCCATGTCAAAGAAAGACTTGAACAACGAACTCAATACTATTCGTGCAATCGCCAAATTTAACGGTTACAATAAACCGTTTATAGAACAGATTATGAAGTTCAGACACCGACCTAAGACCACTCTTACTAAAGAAAAATCTAAAGACACCACTACTTCCACCTTTACTTTCAACAAAAATGTCTACAAAATCACCAATCTCTTCAGAAAACATAAATTTCCTTCAGAACAAATAACAGGAATTCTGAAATTCTGCACAATTCTCCATCAGTTAACATGTCCAATACTTTCTTAAAGTCCAGAATCTACAGATTCAAATGCAATGACTGCAATTCCTCATACGTTGGGCAAACAGGACGCAGTTTCACCACTAGATATTCAGAGCACGTCAACGCTATAAGATACAATAGGTTTTCAGCAATAGGTCAACACATCTGACTACAACCACAAGTTTACCGACATTGAACACAATTTAGAGATCCTTCAAATGGCCAATAAAGGGCCTCTCATGAATATAATCGAAAATTATTTTATCCATTTCGATCAATACTTTAATCCTAACTTCAACTTAAATGAAATCTCTAAGCCTAATATCCTTTTCGATTTCTTAATTAACTTGTTTAAAAATATCAGATTTCCAAACACTAGCGCTATCTTTCAAGCCATGTGCAATACACATCTCCGTCACTTACCCCCACTACCTCATGCCTCTGTTCCACCATAGCCCTACTCCTCAGTTTTAGCTCCTCGTCTTTCCCCTTCCCCTCCCCTCACTCTCCCTTCCCTTCCGCTATTCGGCCTCCATTATTGCTCTCTTCATTAGCCCAGCTCCTCTCCTTTCAACATCTGTGCCATCACGCTACTCAAGGTGAGTTCGCCTCCTTTCCCTTATATTTCTTTTGGCTATGTACATTTATATCACGCCTAATTTGGCTTTCAATCTTTTCGTCAGGTCTCCACGTTTCCATACTGAACTGGGAATCATGACATTAATTCAAATTGTGATCTTCACACGACCACATTGTTGGCTTCGAAACCACCTGAATTAAGCCTGTTAATTACCACAACTTAAGAGAACAAGGTTTATTCTTCCCACTGATAACATATGTTGCATGATCTATGCACTTCAAGCTGGACTATTCTCTTGTTTATCAAGACTCAACAACTGGGATACCTTCTCAAAAATTTTATATTTTACGGTCAGACGCACCACATCATTTCAACTGGTTATAATCTAACAGTGACTTTATAGGTGCTGTCATGTGTTTTAGATGGTCATACGCACCATACCCTCATCATTTTAACGTTTCATTTAAAATTTGCCTTAGTAGGTGCATTTAAATGTTGTATATAGATACACCTTATGTTCTACAAACCTCAAGCTGGACTACTTTCTCGTGTTTCATACCCTAACTATTGTTACCTTCTCTGTTTTGCTTTCATTGTTTTAACTTTTGACAATTTAACTTTCAACATTAATCCTTGTATTTGCTGTCATATGTTTTGTATATTTCAACTAGTCATAGTTTAACATTTGTCTTGTAGGTACTATCATGTGTTATATATTGCTATTCAATAAGTTGCATTTTGCTCAATTGATTTGTTGGCTGATGACGACGTGCAATGAGCATCGAAACTAGTACCAACCGTCTTTAAACGTTATGTGATATATGTTGACATCAATAAACATTCATGGTATTGAAAAGGTGGACCAGGCCGTGTAAAAGAGTTGGGTCAACAGTCAGTGATACGAGAAGTTCTAAGAAAGGGATAATGAGAAGGATGAAATTAACGGTGATCTGGACGAACGGGGGACCTGTTAATAATACAAAGATCCGTCTCGTTTGAAACCCTTGTATTCTCTGTTTTTTCATATGGCTGTGAAACCTGGACCGTAAAGGCTTTAGACAGAAAACGCATCGATGCCTTTGAAATGTGTAGCTGGCATAGAATGCTACATGTGTCTTGGACCGCAAGAGAAACCAATGCATCTATTCTTTAGAAGTTGAAGATTTTTAAACACCTTTCTTGTCATATCATTGAAAGAATACTTCATTTCTTTGGGCACATTGCAACACAACCTGGAGAAAGCTTAGAGAAGTTGATCATGGAAGGGAAGGTCGGACTGAAGCAAATAGATGGGATAAGTGAAGACTATCACCGGTTTATCTTTCCGATGTGCCCTGAGGAAAACCGAACCGGGATGGCAACGCTCCAGCAGAGATGTAACCAGCAAAGTGAAAACCAGTGGGGTTACAACAATCAGAAGTGAGTAAATTGATTAATGATGATAATGTTAAATATTATTAAACATGCCAATTTCTGTTCTGAAAGAAAATTTTATAATTGATCCACCTTAGTCAATACACAAATGTGTCTTATAAGAAACTTCAAGAAAAATCACACAGTGCACTGCGCAAGGTGGACCAATTATATCCTTTTCTTTTACTATAAGATCAATACGGAATAATCCAAATAAGAGATTTTTGATCTGGCTGAGTTAACAGTCGCCAGAATTCAATACGGATAGGGGTAATTACCATCTGTGGTACAATAAAGAAGCGCCAAGACAGTTGCGGAAATGCTGTGAGCTGCAGATGATGACAGAATTCTTCAGTAAGGTGGTAAGGGAACAAGCATAAGCAATTTGAGTCATGTATAGAAAGACAGGAGAAGTACCTACATGACAGGTTAGTGTGGGGAGAAGGACAATATCCACACCTTGGTTGGTTCTCTCCTCATCAATCTTACTGTAGTTGTTTTCAGTCTCTGACAAGCTCATTTCTGCTTCCCAGCGTCAACACTCATTTATGTGCAAAGTAGAGGATCAGAAAAACAAAGGAAACAAACATAAATACAGATGGTAAATGACTCAGAATACAGGACAGACACAAAAGGAGGAAAGGAATCCGATAGGTAAGTAAGTGAAATGAAATGTCGTATGGCTTTTAGTGCCGGGATATCCCAGGTAAGTAAGTAATGGAAAGGAACACCCTCCTCGTGAAGCTATAAATATTATAGAGTATTAAGTATGAAATTTTCTGCATTTTATGGACTTACTGAGTCATAGAGCTTGTCTGTAAATCCTCTTGTCTTGAGATGTCTTGGTTGACCCTGGTGGACCACTCAGTGTCAGTTCTTGTGCTACCAAAGCTGCTTTAGTCCAGAATCTGTATATCTCATATGTATATTATGTTATTCGTTCTTTCTTTCTCCTTTATCTCAGAAAATCATGAAAGTGGGAAGGAAAAACAATAACATAACTCTCCCTTTCAGGTATGAACCTTCAGATTTGCTTCATGAACGAAACAGTGTCAGATGCTGAGTCACCTGGCTCAGATTCAGAGTCAAGTTCATCTCCAAGTAAATCGAGTCCTGAGAAAATGGCAGTTCCTCGCAGCCACACTCTTCCAGTTAAGGTATGGATGTTATTCTCATCTTACTTGTTGAATATTGTAATTGTCAACATGATCTTTTATTATCTTAGTGCAAAATTGACGGGATGTATTTACTGGGTTTTACGCCATTTATGAAATTTGGGACCAACATCCTAGTTATAAGTGGTATATCACATAGCATGAATAGATTTAGTATTTAGAGTCAAGTGCTCATGGTCATTTCCATCAGCCTATAAATATCTACTTAACAGCTATCAGTGTGACTTTGCTCAAGGTCAGGAACTGCCTACTACAGTAGAATCTCGTGCATTGTTCTCGCAACTGTCGTTTTCCCGTATTCATCGCTCAATTTATTCGGTCCCAAAAACGTTCCATATAAACCAATGTTAAATTTCCCCGCATCTATCGCTCCTCGAACTACCATTTTATCGCATCGATCATTCAAAATGTATTTGTCCTCAACCACAATTTTCCCGCATGGATCGATCGTACGTAAGAAAAATGTACGCAAAAGTTTTTATAATTTAAGGAGATAGCTCAGTACTCCAGCATATAATAGTGGCAACCTGTTACATGAGAATGTTCGAGCGATTCAGAGTTGCTAATTGTGAGCAAGGATCTTGTAGGCTGGAATGTTGTGTGGAAGTTATTCATGTGCAACCTCACTATGAGCCTCCTGGCACCAACGCTTCTCCTCAATCCACTAACCGACCCCAAGAAGTATTTTTATTTACAAGAATTAAAATGACCAAGCTTGATAGCTGCAGGTTCTTAAGTGCAGCTGGTATCCAGTATTCGGGAGATAGTAGGTTTGAACCCCACTGTCGGCAGCCCTGAAGATGGTTTTCTGTGGTTTCCCATTTTCACACCAGGCAAATGCTGGGGTTGTACCTTAACTAAGGCCACGGCCACTTCCCTCCCACTCCTAGCCCTTCCTTGTCCCATCATCGCCATAAGACGGTGTCGGTGTGACGTAAAGCAACTAGCCAAAAAAAAAAAAAAAACAATAAAAAAGAATTAAAACGGAAGCACTGTAAAACTCAAATTTGCCACCATTTTCTGTGCTGCTATTGACAGGCTAGGGCTGCCACCTTCGTTGAAAATGAGAAAATCATGCAGTTTAAAATAGTCACAGAGTGCACTGGGTACGTTTTAATTAGTCGCAGGATTATTAATCGCCTCATACCTTGTGGAGTGTGTGGAATGGTAGAGGCCTGTTGACCACTTTGTTGTCCCCTGCCCAGTTGTCTTGTTACAAGCTGGACCTAACCATGCCAGACCAATAATATCTTCACTAGCCTGGTATTGAAACTAAGTTCGCAGCCTCGCATAGCCCGCTGTGACATCGTCCGAGACGTGTCGTGTTGAATTCCTAACCTCTGTGACAGCGACCCGTGCCATGTGGGACATACTTTATTCAATCACAGCAAATTAAGTAGGTGTGAAATAGAAGAATTCATAAGTGTATTGAGATCTGTTTTAAATAATAATTACTTTACATTTAATCAAAAGATATATCATCAAATGTGCTTAGGAATGGGTGACCCTGCATCAGGTATACTAGCTAACATCTATATGGATCATCTAGAACATGTTAAAATTTTGAATAACATAGAAGGACTAAACCTTTGGCTGAGATACGTGGATGACACATTTGTTATAATAGACAGTAAACTGAATAACAGTGATAATATTTTGGATTTTTAAAATAAATTAGACAGTAACATAAAATTCACTAAAGAAGACGAAAGTAACAATTCGCTAAGTTTTCTAGATATAAATGTAAAGAGAGCAGGAAATAAATTTGATTTTCAGATTTATAGAAAACCGATGTTTACTCCAATAACGATTAAAAACGAGTCACTCCACCCCAATTCTCACAAACAGGTGGCATTTTTTGAGTTTGGTTTATAGAGCCCTAAAAATTCCACTAACAAGTAAGAGTTTACAGAAAGAACTTAATTTCATAAAAGAAATCTCAATAACGGTTATAAAATAGAGATGGTTAACAAGATCATTAATAAGGTAAAAATAAAATTGGCCACAAGTCTAATACCAGATAAATATAAGAAATCCAAATTTGCAACTTTTACATTTAATAACCCCGCTATATTCCAAGTCACTAATACTATCAAAAAACGAGATATTAACATTGCCTTCAAAACCCAAAACACGAACCGAAATATTTTCTTCAACCACTATAAAGTTAATATAAATAGTAATCAATATCAAGGATCTGGAATATATAGGCTTGCGTGTGCAGAATGCAATTTTTTGTATGTTGGCCAAACTGGCCGAAGCTTTGTGATAAGATATCTCAAACATGTAAATGCAGCCAAACACAAGAAACATTCTGCAGTGGGAGCACACATGCTAGAAACTGGACACAGTTTTACAACTATTGAAAGGAATTTTAGAATTCTAAGAAGAGTAGAAAAAGGAAAAGAAATGACGGAATTAGAAAACATATACATTCATTTAGATCAGCAATACAACAAAAATAAAAACCTAAATGACGAAATTGAAATAAAGGACCCCATCTTAGTACAATTACCGGAACTAATACAAATGCTTAAATCTGATATAAATAAATGCTATAAACATTTTAATCCGACAAAAGTTAACTGCTTATTGACGCAAACAAACTCAACTCCTCCCCTTACTTCTCCTAGGCAGTCCCCTCCACAATCCATTGCAGCCATCAATGCACCGCCTACCTTCACTTCCCCTTCCCACTCCCCGCCAAAACGTAAACTCATCCACACTCACTCATATAATACAAGGAGTGCAAACAAAACAAGTAGTTCTCAAGAGGCTAGGAGTAACACTAGACAATTACGCAGCAGAAAGAAAAGTAAGTGACAGTTCTTTCGATAAAAAGTTTATACAGAAATATAATCAAAACCTCAAAACCATAAACATATATTTTATCTTTCATTACAGATATACCAACAAGCCCAATTTGGAACATACAAGAACAATTCAAATTCTACATCACATTAGAAAGTGTTTATTCACCAACAAGTTTGTTCATGAACAATATTCTCGTATTGACAACATAAAATTAATGCTAATACATTTTGTACAAATGTTACTCCAGCAACATCGAGAACAAGTAAAATGTTCATAACATAGGCAATTATCAACTGTAGAAAATTGTTAATATAGTTAACGAAGTTTCAACGACAATCATACAAGTCAAGCAACATTGAATCTATACAATTAGCCAGATCTCAAAAGGTTTTCTAAAATAATTTTAAAGAATGTTCACCAGATGAAATGAAATGTCGTATGGCTTTTTGTGCCGGGATATCCCAGGACGGGTTCGGCTCGCCAGGTGCAGGTCTTTCTATTCGACTCCCGTGGGTGACCTGCGCGTCGTGATGAGGATGAAATGATGATGAAGACAACACATACACCCAGCCCCCGTGCCATTGGAATTAACGAATTAAGGTTAAAATCCCCGACCCAGCCGGGAATCGAACCAGGGACCCTCTGAACCGAAGGCCAGTACGCTGACCATTCAGCCAATGAGTCGGACATTCACCAGATGAGTTTTGCCAATAAAATGTTAAGACTTAGATAGATTTTAGACAAATATGTTTTAACTTAGACATAATTTTATTGTTATATGACTTGTAAAATATTATAATACTTGTCAATCAAGTTCACAAGCATAATCTTAATCCAATAGAATAGATTCATGATCTTATATAACCTTAAGTAAATAATAATTAGCTGATGATGCTCACAAAAAAGGAGCGAAACATGTACCATATCAACAACTTAATAAATATGTAAGTTTTTATTATGTTTTTATTGTATTGAATAGGTGGTAATTAACAAAATTATAAGAATTTATATCACATGTAGATCTTCAGTACAGACAAAAAATGAAATTTATAACCTGCAACAGTGGACATTGGCGGAAAGCTGAACTTCCCGGTGCAGCGAGACATACAGAGCCATGCACACTGAAGAATCGTACACTATAATGGACTCCTGGTCTCAGCTCATTTGAAAATAATACCCACTTGCATTCACTGTCCTCTTCGTACAGGGAGGAGGTTTAAATAATAGATGGATATATTTGCAGTGTTACAAAAGTAATCAAAACATAATTCCAAAGTACCTAGCTATTAAATAGGTAGGCTATTAAGTAATTCTATTTATTAGTTTAATGAATCAGTATTATACCTTAGTTGACATGACAGAAATAAAAAAAACACATTTACATCATCAGATGGAGCAATAAACAACTCTTAATGAAAATGGGCTCTATTGTTGACCTTCCGCTTCTGAAACCAAACTGATTTTCCTCTATCCTCTCCATTATCTTAACAACATGGGATATCAGAGTAATTCCCCTGTAGTTCTTTAATACATTCTTATCACCTTTCTTGAAAATTGGGATGATTATTCCTTTTTGCCAATCCTCAGGGACCTATTTATTGAAAACCTACAACCTGTTTTCCAGTCAATGACCGGGTCAGGAATGAGATGAATGATGCCCCCCACCCCACCCCAACTTGCGGCGAGGATAGGAATTGTGCCGGCTTCCAAGGCCTGTCGCACTCCTCTGGGGCAATGATAAATGACTGACAGATGAAATGAAATGATACTGGAGGATGTTGCTGGAATGAAAGATGACAGGGAAAACCGGAGTACCCGGAGAAAAACCTGTCCTGCCTCCACTTTGTCCAGCACAAATCTCACATGGAGTGACCGGGATTTGAACCACAGTATCCAGCGGTGAGAGGCCGGCGCGCTGCCGCCTGAGCCACGGAGGCTACCTCCTTATTCCCCCAGACAATCCTGAGCATTCGGTATGTTCACTGCAGGCCCACAGCTCCAGCTGCCTTTATCATCTCCCCTGTAATTTCATCTGTTTCAAGAGTTTTCCATTCTTCATCTTTCTTATTGCCATTTCAATTTCATTCATTGTAATTTCTTTATCCATTTCTTCATCAACTAATTGCCTTCCTGGTGGTCGGTTGAATGACTGTCATTAGTTCTCATGTTCAGCAACTTCTGAAAATACTCTCTCCATCTATTTCTTATGAATTCTGGCTTTGTTAATATTATGCCGCCTTCATCCTTCACAAATCTGGTGTTTACGTGCTCTCTCTTTTTGTTTCTTAAGATTCCATACAATAGTTTCTTGATTCCCTTCATATCATCTCACAATTTCTGTGTGAATAAGGCCCAGCTTTTCCTCTTTTCTTCCTCCACTAATTTCTTGGCCAAATTCTTTGCCTCCACATATTTTCTTCTACTTTCTTCAGTCTTAGATGTTCCATGCTTTCCATGCCATTTTCTTTTCCTTCACTTTAATCTTTACCCTATCATTCTACCAATGTGTCTCTTTATCTTTCACATTTCCTGATGTTCTACCACATACCTTTTCTGCACATCCAACCAGTGCTTCCTTAAATCTTTTGCATTCATCTTCATTCATTCGTGCTATTTGCTTTACTTCACACTGACATAGATAGGTCTTACGGCGACATTGGGACAGGGAAGGTCTAGGAATGGGAAGGAAGCCACTGTGGCCTTAATCAAGGTACAGCCCCAGTGTTTGCCTGGTGTGAAAATGGGAAACAACGGAAAACCATCTTCAGGGCTGCCGACAATGGGATTCAAACCCACTATCTCCCGGATGTGAGCTCACAGCTGCGCGCTCCTAACCGCACAGCCAACTCGCCCGGTGCGTTCGTCTTCAACATTCCCCATCTCTGTCCTGGGTACCAAAGGTATTATTTCCCTTTGAAATTCTTCCTGTATGCTTTTCTCCATACTTTAATTCTTTTCCTCTCTTCTTAATGGGGGTTTTCCAATCTTTCTCCTGTATGCTTTTCTCCATACTTTAATTCTTTTCCTCTCTTCTTAATGGGGGTTTTCCAATCTTTCTCACTTTCTGTTTTCCTATCACAAATTTATTATCTCCACAAAAGGTTTCTTCAGGCATGGCTGTAACATCTCAAAGGTTCTTCCGATGTTCTTTCTCGATGATTATATAATCAGTCATGGTCTTTGTTCATCTGTCTCCCCAACCATACCTTGTAATCTTCTAACTGTTCTTCTTCCTAAACCAGGTGTTTCCAACAGTCATTTGGTTCTTCATACAAAAATCGACCAACAACTTGCCTTCTGGATTTACATTTCCATATCCAAAGGGCCCTACAACATCTTCCTTTCCTTGTCTTTCTATTCTAACTTGTGCATTTAGATCTCCCATCAGTAGCACTTCCTTATCTTCTATTTGTTTCTCCACTTCCTCTAAAAAGTCCTCTATGCAACGTGTTTGTGGGGCATACAACTGAAGTAGATCTTTGATGCCTTTTTTAAACTGGAGTCTCATCACCATCATCCTATTGCTGACGCATATCTGCTTTATCCACATAGGCTATTTTTATGATTGGCTCACCACACTCAAAAGCACTCTCAGTTCGTATGTCTTATAATTGCACAAGACGTCAATAATCAAATCATGAGATCGCCGGTGTACGTGGACAGAGTGAGTGAGCTGACTGACGTACTAGCTTAAATACAGAAGGTGTTTACTCAGATAACCAGAGGACTTCTGTACATATCGCATAGCCTATACAAAGTATGATGATTTAAAAAATCCTCTGCTGATAGAAAAAGTCATATTTTCTAAGATGACTGAGCGAGTTGACTATGTGGTTGGGGTCACGTAGCTGTGAGCTTGCATTCAGGGGATGGTGGGTTCGAATCCTACTGTCGGCAGCCATTAAGATAGTTTTAACATTTGATTTAATATGTAGGCCACTTATTGTAAACACAGATATTGTTACATCTAATTCTCAATATTTAGTGGAGTTGTTACTTTCTGAGAACTATGAAAAATAACACCTCTGTGTAGAAAATATGAGTTGTTTCGATCATTATTATTATTAACTATATAAGTTTTGTCCTGCAGTATTGTATTGCACAAGTACCTATTTTTTTCCTGCATTTCATTTTTTAACTTATTTGTTTTGTGTTCTTTACTTGTTGTGAATACAATGAAATTTCCATGTTCTTTGATCATTTAAGAAAAGACTAAAGACTAGGCAAACAGTTGATAGGGAATCCCCCCACCTGGGCGACAGCTCTGAATGCAGATCTTTGATGATTGTGTGTATAGATATTTTTGTCATCTAATTCTATATACTTATTTAATGGAGTTATCACTTAGGGAAAAGGCTTTGTAATATAAAAACTTGATGTGCTGATGTGCAGAGGTGGCTTCAGGAAAAACCTGAATCTGAAAGGCAGATGACACATAGGAAAGCAGTTCATAGAATGAAGACCAGATTGCAGCAACAAGCATTGAATGTTGTTGCTGCTGTCTTATCAGTACACATTCATTTCAGGAAAGGCGACCATCACACATCTGTCGCCAATGTGCAGGTCCAGAATAGAAGCTTCCAGTTTCACCCTAAATCTGCTTCCATCATCCTTATCCCATCGTCGTTGGACTTTGTAGGAATAGCAGGAGAAAATGCTATAAACATGACTTTAAGGTGGATCTCAACTTACAGGGAGGAATCCCACACACTATGATTTCAGAACCTTTCACCATGGCACATGTAGTATGTGTGTAGTACACACTACACAGATGCAATAGGAATGGTGAATCTAATGTGCCGTTAGGCGGATCGCTGTATCGATTCAGTAACGTGAATGGAATCAAATTAATCGATTCAGTAAAATTAATTAAATGTCCTATCACTACAGCCTACTTGCTGAAGCGGGAGTTTCATCTTTACGAATAAGGAGGCAGCCATTACTCTTCACATACCCTGCCAGAATTCGTGAAATGCTGCTACATCGAAGCTAATCAATGCATCTTTAGTACCCTATACCACCAGAGTTAATATGACCTCCCGAATGCCACACAGCCGGTTGGGATCCGAACTGAGAGCTTGTTCACAACTAAGTTTTTTTTAAAGGACACTTTCTCTCAAAGCATCGATACTTTGTCAGTATATGAATTTTTCATCTAAACAGTGTTATGTGGCTGAAGATGTTAATAATATAAAACATGTACCACTTTTAACCAATAAGTTGCCTTAAGCAGCTAATGTATCGACAAGGTGGAAAATAAAAAATACTTAGTTGTGAATGTGTTAATGTGCGATATGGTCCATGAAGTTGATTTTATGTAAAATGAGTTAGATATGGCTATCGGTAGTTGTCTTGAGCGAACTTCTAGCCCCCACTGTCGGCAGCCCTGAAAATGGTTTTGCGTGGTTTCCCATTTTCACACCAGGCAAATGCTGGGGCTGTACCTTAATTAAGGCCACAGCCGCTTCCTTCACACTCCTAGCCCTTTCCCGACCCATCGTCGCCATAAGACCGATCTGTGTTGGCGCGACGTAAAGCAACTAGCAAAAAAAAAAAAAGTGAACTTCTAGCGAACTACCTACATGGTTAGTTTCCACAACTGGATATGCGGCTAGATCTACTCCGTGGACCCAAGGTGAACACGGATGCCTCTGTTCATTGGAGGTATTTCCAGGACTTCAGTCACCAGTATCCAGCCACGAGACATGTCTTCATGGATGGTTCTAAGATCGGAGAAAGTGTGATTTTTTTTTTTTTTTTACCGGTTTCGGCCAGGCATAAGCCCAACACAAACCCGCAGCAGTATGCAGCGAGTTCTGAAACCACAACAACAGCAATAACTATAATACCAGAACACAAATATAGACAGGAAAGGAACTACCACCGCTGTCAGAATTTTAATCATACTCAAAACAAGACTACGTCTTCATCTTATGCTTCTAACTCAAGCAAACAAGATTTTACCTACTAAGTTAAAGTGGACCTTTTAACGACAATTATTTTATTATTTAATACACCTAGCTATTAACCAACTAAATAGAATGCATCATAGAAACCCATCATCGTTTAGAAATATAGTATCAACCGACGCAAATCTATGATTAACAGCACGATAATTACAAGAAGAAAGCATACGCAAGACATGTACAATTAAACTCATCAAGTTTTAGACTTATTTATTTTATTGCCCATGAGCACTAGCATCAACTGATGTAATTCATAGCCATAAAACTCTACCAAGAAAGAAGAAGATATGTGCAAGACATGTGTCTGTTGGGTATTCAGCCCAAAGGCAGGTTTGATCCTCCACAGCTCCTCCCATAGCTGTCATAAATAGCCTAGGCATCACTGAAAAGGCGTCCTAGGGAAATGAGGAGCGAGGTAGTTTCCCGTTGCTTTCCTCACTAAACATATAAATTAATCAGTGCTTTACATATGTTTGTAGTATATTTTAACCTTTACATTGCTGCGCTCGCAACATTGCGAGCACGGAAAGTGACCGTGGCTCTGCTGCGCCCGTAATATTGCGAGCGTGACATTCTTCTGACTTTATCAATGCAATACTCCCAATGTTAACATAAGAAGTCATTCAAACTCCGTGGGCGGATACACGCATCTCTCTGCAGTAGATAGAAGCTTACAAAATGACAATCTGTTGATTCATTCATGAGTTATTGAGATAAATACGACACTCTGCTTTACGAGCTGCTCTGGGGTATGGCCGGTGTGCAAGCTAGCAGTGTGGCCCGCGTCAGGGATGAGTAAGCTACAGTATATTCACAATTAAGTATTTATTTATTTTCCACCTAGTCGATACAATGATTGCTTAAGGCAATTTTTAATGGTCAAAAGTGGTATATGTTTCGTATATTATCAACATCTTCAGCCACATAACACTGTTTAGATGAAAAATATATATGAATGAAAAATATATATATATATTATATATTTTTCATCTAAACAGTGTTATGTGGCTGAAGATGTTGATAATATACGAAACATGTACCACTTTTGACCATTAAAAATTGCCTTAAGCAATCATTGTATCGACTAGGTGGAAAATAAATAAATACTTAATTGTGAATCTATTGAAGTGCGATACGGACCATGAAGCTGATTTTATGTAAGCTACAGTATGTTGACCGCCAGTAAAGCGCGCGATCTTACCGAATCCGAGGTTATAAGAGTGCTATCCACATTAGAATCGGAAGATGAAGATTCCTATTTTAGTGATTTTGAGAATAATGATCATAGTGATGACACCGATTATAATGAAAGTACAGAAGTTGTCCAACCAGCCGGGGACAAACCACTTAGACTGACAGAGACACATTTTCCTTCCCCTGTACTACCCACCCCGAAAAAGAGATTTCCTGCCAGGTACTGCCATGTGTGTTCAAAAACCACACTTGATGAGAAAAAGAGGAAAGACGGTAGATATATGTGTGAAAAATGCGACGTTGGACTCTGTGTACACCCCTGCTTCGGAAACTACCATACCCTAGTAAGGTACTGAAGGAGATGAACTTGTTTCGTGCGAATGAACACTTCCAAAGAAGACATGCGATTTGAAAAAAATGTAGGCTACCCGCAGTTTTGAAATTACCAGTTTTGTACAACCCTTGATTAACTGGTCTGGACCATTTTTTTTATTTTGATATCAAACCAAGATGTATAGGAATTTTTAGTGCATTCTCAGAGTTTTATATTGAATAATATTTTACCGTAAAATTTAGATACTTTAAGGTGGATCTCAACTTGCAGGGAGGAATCCCACACACTATGATTTCAGAACCTTTCACCGCGGCACATGAAGTATGTGTGTAGTACACACTACACAGATGCAATAGGAATGGTGAATCTAATTTTAGACACCCCTGAAGTTATTGTCTTCAGTTTAGTTATATATCAGTGCTTGGAAATGGACCTGTAGCCACTGAAACATGTAAGTTGAGCTTTTTACTGTTATTTTTAATTATTAGTTCGATTTTTGTTCAATTGTTGGCCTTTTATGTTGGACAACCTTGAATTTCCTGTGCAACATATAGCTAATTTTATGTTAGAAAAATCAGTTTAGGACCTTCCATATTTAGTATAAAAATATATGACAAGCAGGCAAGAACCCTCTGGTTTTTCCCATTTTATTTCTGACTTTTATGTATTGAAGTTAATTATTAAAAGTAAAAGTAATTCAGCACAGGGCTTTTACAAAAGAGAATTTATCTCAACAATGAAAAGGTTGATGTGTTTTATGTGTTTGTACAACTGATTAGCTCTTAAGTTTAGGTCAAGTTTTTATAATCACAATTTAAACCTCAAGGGCATTTACACTTACGTACCACAATTTAAACAATAAATCAAAACTTTATGCTCCATTAGATATATCCGGACATGCCAATCAAAGATGGCATCTCCCTTCAGACAATGTAATGTAATTCACGCACTTAGCCTACAAGGAATACAAAGCCTGCCCAATAGCCACGCATAGCTGTCCGCCTTGAGGATGCTATATTTGCCGCTAGAGGCGCTGCAATTCAACCTCACATGAACACCTAGGTTGGCGGTATTTCTACACGTTGTATGCTTACTGGTGACGTTGACTACGAAAGTTGAATGCTAATACCGATAGAAATAATGAAACTCAATAATGATTTTGTTTTGTCCGACCGAATCCTTGGCTGAATGGTCAGCGTTGAGGCCTTTGGTTCAGAAGGAGCCAGATTCGATTGCCGGCCGGATGGGTGATTATAATCACGTCTAATTAATTCTTCTGGCTTGGGGACTGGTGTTTGTGTTTGTTGATATAGTGATTACTAGACCTCGGATTTTTAGGTGCTAAAATGTTATTTTAACTGCCTAAAACAGACTCTCAAATAGGCTCTACAGTATTTTTAGGCAGCTGCAGTTTTACTTATCTTAATATGCATAATTTAAAACACCGTGTTGATTTTGTTAAATTGATCATAATTCGTTATGGGGAAATATAAAACAAGTTTCACTCACCTCTTGCTGCAAACATCGCAGAATATAATTTTACCATCCGATGTAAAACGGGTAAACTCTTGTAAATTGAGGATGAATTGGAACCTGACACCTTTGGCTTAATTCGCACACTGACCAAATGGGAAAAGAGGTATTGTTAAAATACATCAATCATATTACGCTGATGTACTGCTGCGTTCCGTTTTGTAAACAAGGCTCTAGAAATAAAGTTCCTGGAAGTAGTTTTTATGAATTCCCTTGCTAAGAGCCAACTAGAGGAATTATGGATTAAAGCAATAAACAGACCAGGTATGGTACAGTAAATACGCAGACCATGAGACGGCAAAAACTAGGTTACTTATTATTATTGCTCCTGTTCTGATGATAATAATTTCCTTATTCTGTTGTGTAGGTGGTACCAAGAATAAGTTATGGAACCTTAGTGACCGCTCCGTCGAGTGCTGCAATGGCATATATTGGAGGGTATTTGGTAAGAGTTGTCGAAGACCACATGCCATGTCAAGAGTGAGTTGATAAAATTAGTAGTATCCAGAGTCCATCTCCACTAATGTCATTAATAAAAATCAAAGACAGAGGTGGTCTCACATGTCAGGTATCCAAAGTCAAGTTTTGTTTTGTTTCACTGCTGATGAAACTGGGGCAAGTAAGGGACAAAATGTTATCGGTAACGCTGGGCAGTCCACAAATAGCACAAACATTAACCGAAATACTGTTGCCACATGTTGCTAAAATTCCTAATGTACAGTGTGGGAAAAGTGATCATCCTGAGGAACAAAGCAGAATAATACTGCATAAGTTTCTGCACCTCTCTGTCACTAACTATGTTAATGGCATGACAGATGAGTATCGCTGAGAATACTTCTCGATAAGAAAAACAATTTATGAGAAGAAAATATCAAGGAAAATAGTTAAAGTTGTTCCTTTTCACTGAAAATCTATGGTGCGGTAGTAAAAATATCTAGTGCAGACCTTATATCCTTTTAAATGCCAGGCATAAATTTCGACAGTTATATGTGTTATCTGAAATGAAAATCCACAGCTGAATTGAACTCCTAGGGGTAAAAGGTGAACATTAATTATTTTCTATTTCATTCTGCTCAGTAATGTATATAATATACAGGAAGTATAGTGTAGAGGTCGATTTGTGCTGGTTTTAACTCCCGTTACCAATGCTACCGAGTGCTGATGTGAGATGGTATACTAGCGCTGCAGCGGTCAAGACACGCACTTCCAGGCGGACACTGCTTCCGAAGAGAGCACTGCGAGTGAGCAGGCTTTGTATTCCTTCTAGGCTAAGTTCACGCAAAACATCAACATTAGCAAGCTGATGATGGCCAAATAGGTTGAAACTGGTACTGTAAGAACTACAAGCATAATAAATTGTATTGATCAGGTGGAATCCTTTCTTTTCCATATATATATGAGTGTAAAAGTTGAGAGCACTCAATAAATACGATTTTAAAAAGGGTACCCCCTTTTAGTAGACTAAATTTTCTACCAGGAGATTGAAGTGCATAATAATAACAACTACTACTCCATTTTATTTTTTACAAGTTGCTTTACGTCGCACCAAAACAGATAGGTCTTATAGAGACGGTGGGATAGGAGTGGGAAGAAGTGACTGTGGCCTTAATTAATGTACAGCCCCAGCATTTGCCTGGTGTGAAGATGGGAAACCATGGAAAACCATCTTCAGGGCTGCTGCCAGTGGGGTTCGAACCCACTATCTCCCGAATACTAGACACTGGCCGCACTTAAACGACTGCAGCTATCGAGCTCGGTACTCCATTTTTGAGAAGATCACTCCAAAGAAAATTACGAAAATTAACCAGAAGGGAAGATGAAACATCCCAGCAAACAAATTCAGAAGACCATGAATGGCAGAAGGCGAAAATTTACAAGTCGGCGACATGCCTAAACACGGCTTATACGCACCAAAAATAATAAATTTAGCAAAATCACATCACAAAAAGAAATATCGTAGAGATCACATCCCTTAAATCACCCCTAAAATGTTACTTAATATGAGGTAGAATTAACCACAGTAACCATCAATCAACAACTTAGTGTCTAATCCACAACGCTTTTTGAAAGACAACAACAACTCGTATGCATATCTAACCTTATCAATATTCATCATCTTGACCCAACAATAGCATAACCATTATAAGATGATGCAACAACAACAATAGCAAGAATAAAAGTTACGAGAAACAGAATAAAACCATTACGTTAAAGAAAATTAAGCCCCAAAATGATAATAGCACCTTCAATATTCAGTATAAAATAAATGAGAGCTATCAAGAAACCTAATAATAATAATAAAACAAGAAAATTAAGTATATAAAATGTAAGTATTAACAATGATGATAATAATATGCTTTTGAATAATGGCTGCATAGATAACAGTCTAACTTATAATACCAGAGGTAAAAAAAAAACTAATTATGGAGACCACACATTTGTTCTTGTTTTAAAAACTTCAAAGTACAATCCGAATATCACTCGAGAATATCGATGGCAATCCAATTAAATTTCTTCAAATATTATTTCAGGGGATGAATTACCACATGTGCTAACAACACACTACCTTTGCGCTGTATAGCCAATAATGCAGTCGGGCATGTTTGAATTTATGGAAACTTCTTGTACCAAGGCGGTTATGGCAGACGAGATACCTTCACTAAAATATGAAGTTTTCAAAACTTAGCGACGAAGAAGTCCATTAATAATACTTACAGGCACCCTTTTATTAAATAGTAGTACAACACACGGTTAGTTTAAAAAAGTATTTAAATTACACTGTACTAATTACCTACTTGAGGAGTAAATAAAAAACAAATGACTTATCACACAGTAGATACAATATAAGTAAGAGGCTCCACAGCCACTTCAGTCCCTTAACTATAGTGGTAAGTAATCATTTCGTTTAGCTATAATGACTAAATAGAGCGTCGCTCCAAACACACCCATCTTGTTGACGACTGCAAGGTGAAGTCATGGAATAAAAGCCGTAGAAATTACCCCTCATCGTCCAATTAAGATACGAGGGTCGAGTCATAAGTCATGGCAACTATTTTTTTTTCCTCACAAACAGGAGAAACACAGAACATCTAAGAATGCATTTGGAAATATAGGGTATGCAGAGGTGCCAACTATTACAGATTGTCCGTAATTATTACGGATATCCCCTCACAATTACGGGATTACGGTCAAAGGGGAAATAATTACGGAGAAGCTGACATTATCACGAAAACATAATTTTATACGGAAAGAAAGAAAATAAGGAAAAATGTTCAATCCTTTCGAGCCTTTCTCCTAAATGGTCCCCGTTTCATTGCTTGTGAGTTGGCAACGATACTTATTCGATCGTGAGTTCCTTTTGCTACCCATAAGCGTTGTAAAATTCATTGTGAATGAGGGAGCTCAGGAGCTGATAAACCCTTCAGTAATGTTGCATTTGCTGTGTTAAGTGTACTGACAGTTGACAGAAAGATTGAGAAAGAAGTGAGGCCTACATTAAGCACATCTGCACTGGAATCGCTTGTGGTTGAGTAGACGAAAATGTCATCATAGTGGGAAAGATGCTTCAAGAAAAACTACAGTGAAAATGAGCTGCTGCGTGAGAAACAAGCTACAAAGAATATTTTTTCACAGAATTAAAGGTTGTGTGCAAATGTTGTTGTGTAATATGATATTCTTTCGAATAGATTGCTAGAGGGAAGGGCAAAAGTGGTGTCCTTATCGAGAAGCAAGGAGCGTGCGGAGGGCGATTACTGATAATCCGCTTCAAAGGTTGGCACCTCTGGGTATGTACATATGCACCGTACCTGAAGACAAATTCTGACTGCAGGAGATTCTCATAGGAAAGTGATAGAACGCAGGCCACTGGTAAATATTGTTTTATTATGGTATAGACAGCAAATACAAAAGACTACGTACAAAGGACAGGTCTCCACTGATTACAGACCTTCGAAATAATCACCCAAGGTTTTTACTGAGCATTGCCAGCGGTGGGGCAGGCGCTGAATAACATTCGCTGCATGTGTATCGCTAACGTGTGACACCTCTCTCCGAAATGCTGTTACGATGTCCTATTTGTTAGCAAACCGTTGTCCACGTAATGGCTTCTTGACTTTGGGTATCAGATCATAGTCACCATGGGCTCAGATCAGGCGAATAAGGCGGGTGTGGAAGAACCTCCCATCCCCACTGTTGTAAGCGATGCTGAACGATGGCTGCTGTGTGAGCTGTCACGTTATCGTTTAGGATTCTGGTGTTGTCCAAAATATCTGGACGTTTGGTTCTCACTGCACGGCACAATTGGTACAACAAAACAGAATTGAAATAAACTGCATTGACAGTGCTATTTTAATATACAATCGTTTCTGCTGCTTGTTGCCTTCCATTTTGTGACACTCTCATTCACACACTGAACTTCGGGGCATGCTTAGACCCACACTGTTGTTTACATACACCATCTAGTGGCATCATACGCAAGTACATCCCGTACGTTTCCAAATACATATCTTAGATTTTCCGTGTTGACTCCTGTTCGCGAGAAAAAAAAAATAGTTGCCATGACTTATGACTCGACCTACGTATTAGATGTACCTCAATTAACAAACTACAGCCAATTGCTGTCTAGCAGTTCATGGCACATTGTTAAATGATACATTTTAAACTCTACACATACCAAAAGTCATAGCTGGCAGTTATTATACTAATCTCCTTTAAATTATACTGCCACAATCCCAGCTATATCTTGTGATTTTATTGGAGTCCCTTTTCATGAACCAAGTGTTAATCACTATCAATTTGTTTCTCATGCATTGGTCTAGCATATATTATCCTTCTTTATTTCTATTTCCCATTCCATGATGGCCCAGTGTGGGGTTCATATCCTGTTCTTTGTCAGCCAACTTGTGAATTAAAATCACCCATTACAATTTGATGTTCATACTCGGTATGTTCTTCCAAGTTATTAAGGAAGTTGGCCTTTTCCTCTTTCGAGTTATTCTAGCTGTGGGGCATAGACTTTGATTACATTGTATTTTTTTTCCTCCTAAGTTCACAGATGACTTTCACTAACAAACTCGACTTGACTATAAGCATCTATGTCTTTATGTATAAAAAATCCCACTCCATTCTTAGACTGTACTTAATTTCCAGACTAGTAGAGACTACAGTCCAATCTGATATTTATTTTTTTCTTCCACTTCGTTTCACTGAACCCTATGATCAGAAGTTTCCTCCTTTCCATGAGGTCAACCAGCTCTTCAGTTTTGTTTATCATTGTCATGATATTTAACATTTGCACTCTGATACTTTGTCTTCGTTTGGTTTGGATAGCTGGTGTAACATCAGGCTGTAAGCCATCATTCGCAATAAACTGATGTCGCTGTCGTGAATTTCTACATCCGAGGCTCATATTATTCTTGAAAGCAACTTCCTCAATAATACCTCCGTTGACCTGCTGAACCTAACACAGCTTGTACAAAACATCTCTGGTACCTATATTGATGTATGGTCTGGAAGCAGCAACACTTACTGAATCAACAAAGAGTTGTCTTCAGGCAGCAGAAATGACGTCTACAAAAATAAAAAATGGATAAAATAATAAATATGGATATCCGACAACTGCTTGGACTGGAAAGAAGCTTGTTGGAGAGCCATGAAGTGAAGAGACTGCAATGGTATGATCACATGAAAAGAATGGATCCCCATAGGACTCCTAGAGCATACTTCGACCGCAGTGTTCCTGGAAAGAGACCTTGTGATGTTTGGGAGAAGCAGATTTTCAAGGACCTTGAAAACGGAGATGTAAACTGGCATTGCAAATATGAACATCATCTGTGGATGGACAGGACAAACTGGAAGAGGCTTGTACACAACCACCTGGCTTGCTGGAGCAAAGAAATGAATAAGAGGTTGAATACTGTTACTATCTGTTTTCTCTTTCAGGTAGTTTAGAAGTTACTTTCTGCAGACTGATGAGCCTAACAGTCAAAAATTAACTGAGTCAAAACTAAAGAGAGATGGCTTGAGATAATTACGAAATAGTGGACGTCTGACAAAAGGATAGAATGAGAGAGTCTGATACTTGGCTGAAAGATAATGAATTCAAATGTACAAGAATTACTCTTTTCACTCTAAGTAGCCATTTTGGATGACCTTAATGTTCAGTGTAAAATTGATTAAGTGCTCATATGGAGTGCTGTGGTGTTTGATTTTCTTCTTAGAAAGTTGCCTGGGGTCATTCGTAAACCTCTCAGGCCCTCCAGACACCAATTTGGGAATCACTGATTTTGACACTGGGGAGAAGATGAATAATATCTTACAGTTAATACATGTATGTCCAACCCTTTTCTTATTTCTCTACAGGGTTGGGTGTGAAGTGAGATGAATCTTCGTAGCAAGTTTTTACAACTCAATACCCTTCCTGACGTCAACCTCATCAGAGGAGTTAATGAGATGAACTGAATGATGTGATTTATGGTAGTAGGAAGGGAGAGGGTGAAATCTGGTGCCGGTGCATAGCCTACTCCTGTCGAATAGCACCAAGAGGTCTGCTCAAGGCTTTACGCCCCCATCCGATGGATGAATGACCATCAACAGCGTCATATGCACTCACTCCATATGAGCACTGCAAAGAGGTTTGGAATTTAATCCAGGCTTTTGGCACGCAATCTGCTGATTAAAATTGTATATCATCATCCCTCTTACCTTGTTGGCCAACAGACTTTTTTGGAATTTAATCCAGGCTTTTGGCGCTCAATATACTGATTAACATTGTATATCATCATCCCTCTTACCTTGTTGGCCAACAGACTCAAACCGGCTAATCATGGTGTCAGACTGTAAACTTCACATCTAAACCATCATGGCCACCAGGCGGGCTCAAATAATTTATACATTAGGAAATTTTTAATAAAACCTTGCGGCATATACTAGGTAAAATCCCTGGTAGCTTCATTATGTTTAAAGAGAGGTCTGGGTATTGATATTAGGGACATTGGTTATAGCATTCACTCTGGCTGGAGAAAGGAATGCTGAAAATGACTTTCTACTTAAAAGATAAGCATTCGCCAAGTCAAAATACGTTGTCATTATTTGTGGATCATCCATCTTCTTCCTAATAACATTGTTCCGCAGGTGAAAGAAGAGCATTTTGGTTTATCAACAGATCAGCTGGGTGTAAAATGATGGATTTTAGATCAGAGTTAATTATATTCAGCTATCGTTCTTTGAGTCTTCCACGTGGATGTTAATCATCGACTTCAGAATTTAATGTTGAACAAGTGATAGTTTCATGCCCAGCATTCCGACACAGGTGTACCACTCGAGGCATCTCTCTTGTACATTTCATTTTTTTTTTAATGCAACAACTATATGCTGCGTGACTGTATTGGGCAATTCCCACAATCCATCACCCAGCATCCGCACTCCATGACGGAGTTGGTGCTCTACACTCTTCATTGCAGTAGTGGTGATTTATTTTAAGAGGAATTACGAGGCAATCATCCTCTCTGAACAAATTACGTGGAAAATAAATTTAAAATAAAACAAAATTATTTATTCAAAAAAAGAATTTTGAAAAGAACAAAACAAAACAAAAAATATTGTATTAAGCCAAAAAGTTACTAACAAATCAAAAGGGGACGCGAGTTCCCCGAGTAACAGAACGCTTGATTAGTCCGCTCTCACACATGTTTAATATATTATTAACATCTTCAGCCACATAACACTGTTTAGATGAAAAATGTATATATTGGCAAAGTATCAATGCTTTGAGAGAAAGTGTCCTTAAAAAAAACTTAGTTGTGAACAAGCTCTCAATTTGGCTGTGTGGCATTTGGGAGGTCATATTAACTCTGGAGGTATTGGGTACTAAAGATGCAATGCTTAGCTTGGATGTAGCAGCATTTCACGAATTCTGGCAGGGTACGTGAAGAGTAACTGCTGCCTCCTTATTTGTAAAGATGAAGCAAGTGGGTTGTAGTGATGGGATATTTGATTCATTTTACTGAATCGATTAATTTGATTCCGTTCACGTTACCGAATCGATACAGCGATCATCGGCTAATGTGAGTTCCAATGTTTCCTGCACGCCGCAGCTCTCTGTGAGGATGTGAAATCGGCACCTGAAGATCACACTGGGATGTTTTCCATCTTTAATCAATAAGAATAGTAAGATTGTCCATGACCTATCCTCAGCCTACTCAATACTCTGGCCTCTCTCCGTGAAGGCCGGCAACAGTTCTGCCACACAGTAGTTACCTTCTTAATTGCTCTCAGCCTGTTGGGAGTTTGGATAGCTAGCCACGCGAAAGTGATTCTGGTGCCAACATCACATGTCAAACAGTTGGTTATAATGGAAGGAATAACACAGGATGACAATAAGAAACTGTTATTCAGAATTGTTAAGAGTAGAACAACTGGAACTGAATCTATCCAACCTGCAGAACTTTGTAATGGTGAGGTGACTACGACTAAGACCAAAGTATTACAAGAGTTCCAAAAGCACTTTGAAACTTTACTGAACTGTGCTGGAAATGTCACTCCTTTAGACAACGAACCTTATGGTTTTTTCAGCACAAATACCAATAGTTTGACATGGTTGGAAGTGGATACAGCAGATCTAAAGTGAAAAACAAGTCTTACTGGATCAGATGAATTTAGTGATGAGATGATCAAAGCACTTGGATTGGTTGGACAACAGTGGATGTACAGAGTACTGAACAAAATTTGCAAAGAGAATGTAATACCCAATGACTGAAAGTGTCATACCATTGCTGAAGAAAAGGTGATAGGAAGAGATGTACCAACTACAGAGGTGTAACTCTGTCACATGGCCTTAAAATCTATGTATCCATCCTTGAGAGCAGGATTAGAAAACATGTTGAACCTACACTTGAGGAGGAACAGCATGGATTTAGACCTCATTTTTGCCACCAGAATGCTCTATGAGAAGTATTGGGAGAAAAGTAAAACACTTATAACTGTTTTTTCTGGGCACTGAGAAAGCATATGACCCTGTACCATGCAGGCATACCAGTATATGGGAATGTTTGAGACTGAAGAAACTGCCCGATGGCACCATAGCATGAGTACCATGATTGTATGATGAAACCAAGAGTTTTGTCCAGGTCCAGGGTGGAAGGTCAGGTTGGTTTGAAACGAAGAGTGGAATCCAGCAAGGAAGTTGTTTTTTACCACGCCTCTCCATAATCATAATGGATGAAGTTTTAAAAGCAGTTAAAAGAAAGGATCCAGTAACTAATGCTCTGGTGTGTGCTGATGTTAATTGTATGGGGTGAGAGGGAAGCAGAAGTACAAGCTAGACTAGATCTTTGGCTTGAAGCTTTTACAACATTAGGTCGTAAAATCAGCAAAACCAAAACAGTTGGCTTGGTGATGAGTAGAAACTCTGCAACTGTTCATCTAAGACTTAGAGGTGAGGAAATGGATATTGTAGACAACTTCAGTACTTAGACAGTACCATACTTCAGGAGATTAGCAGCAGAATACAGAAAGCTTCCACATTCTATCATGCTGTACATCAAATACTTTGGGTAACAGTATTACATACAGCTGAAAAAGAAACAACTTAATTAAATATTTTCCCAATGGGCACATTTTGTAGCATTTATTTCAGTATCCTCCTATGCACCTAGCATATGCCCCTTCCAGTGTCCATGTACTGAAGTACGGCTTTAATTCTTAGAGACAAATTGTTGCTTTTGAAAAATGTTAAGGTAAATTAATGTGTGTGAAAATAATTAGTTTAGTTGCATGTTTATTTAAACTTCTCGGCAAGTCGAAACTTCAGATTTGAAGCAGCAATACCGAGCTCAATAGCTGCAGTCGCTTAAGTGCGGCCAGTATCCAGTAATTGGGAGATAGTGGGTTTGAACCCCACTGTCAGCAGCCCTGAAGATGGTTTTCCGTGGTTTCCCATTTTCACACTGGGCAAATGCTGGGGCTGTACTTTAATTAAGGCCACAGCTGCTTTCTTCCCATTCCTAGGCCTTTCCTATCCCATCGTTGCCATAAGACCTGTCTGTGTCGGTGCGACGTAAAGCAAATAGAGAAAAAAAATGAAGCAGCAGCTCACTATACTGTTGTTAATTTTGAAATCCTCTCTTTTATTCTACATTATTCCCAAATATAAGAGTTGATAAAAATGTTTTTGTAATAATGGTATGGGATTTGCAGAGATTACAACAGAGGAATCAATAGTCTCATTATGGTATTATGTTTCCTTTTCAGCAAGCAGCTACATTGGCCACTACAGCGACCACTCGTCCTTCCACATCTCTACTCACCTTGCCATTACGTCGAGAGTCAGAGCCTGCGCAGCCAACAACAGAACAAGACTTCTTTGCACGCCAAGCTCGACTTCAAGCAGAGGCTCGCATGGCTTTGGCACAAGCCAAGGAAATGGCTCATATGCAGATGGAAGTTGAACGCCAGCGCCAAAAGAAGAGTCCAATTACTGAGATGGTGCGCTCTAGTTTAGAAAAGGTACTAATTCTGATGTATTTATTATGTTAAAGTTAATTGGTTGAAGAGAGGTTTCAGTACCTAAGGTAGATCCACCAGTAGCTGACACTTAATTTTTTTTATTTTTTTATTTTATTTAAATACATAATCCAGGAAACAAGTCACACATTATCTTTATGTGCCATCAGTTAGAACTCTTTGGCCTGGCTTATTCAATCTCAGTTACTAACAGACTGTTTGTTAACATAGCATTAAAAATTTAGCAGCATGTTAAGATTTTTGCATTCATCCAAACATTTCCTGGGAACTGTTAGCTAACACAGTGTTAACTCTCACAAGGGTCATGATCAGTGGGAATCTAGAAGGCATGTGGCACTGTAAATTGCTGCCTGGGAGACTGATTACCTCGGATCAAGTAGGGGTATTTCAGTCGCCTTGACAAAGAATACTGCAATGTATTTGAAACGTCGGCAAACTGTACGTGATGTACAGACAACTGCTACACGGTTCAACCCGGAAATCAAAATAAATAATTTTATTATATTAATTTTTTACGTAGTATTTCCTGCCCGGCTGCTCATTGCTGACACCCGACTGGCGAAAATTTCCAGGGAGAACACTGAATTAACTGTTATAGAAAGTAACCAAACTAATGGATTTGTGCTCAAAGCTAACTGTGACACTTGGCAGAAAATACATACTGTGTTAGACAACGTACGATCAAGCAACTGAAACTATTGTATGAAAGTCTTCTCTTCCGTTTGTAACTCTTTCTGGAAGAGGCCTATCATATTTCAAATATTCAAGATACTGAGGTTCTGCATCTAATGCACCTGCCGTATTTTGAGCTAACAGAAGATTTAACTGCTTGAATCTGGCCAGTTAAGTTAACTGAGAGTTTAACAGGTTGTTAGTCTCAACCAATGTTGATTAAATGCTAATTTGGTCAAATTCACAGTTAAATTATTTTAATCGGCATTTAAATGTTAACTGAGGTTGAATAAACTGGGCCTTTGTGTGCAACAAAATGCATGAAAAGAAAAAATTAATGTAATCGATAATCATCCCTTAAAATTAAGTTTTTAAATCTGTGTTTTTGTACCTGTAGCTGACTTGTCATTTTTCCTCATCTCCTATAGCTGACGCAGATTGTACTGTATAACAAAATAAATTGCCTTTTAATCAACTAATCATTGTTTATAAGTTACAGCCTAAACATTGCAGATATCCTGTACGTTATAAACAGGATACTTTCCCCTAGCCTTATACAGAAGAGCCGTTTTTGGTACCCATTATTTTTTGTTGCCGTATTTGCTGCCATTCCTCATTTCACTCCATCCTATCTAGCAACCATAGATGACTGTGGTACTTCACAAGTAAGTAAGATGGCGACTACTGTGTGTGAGTCTGTGATATCCGTAGTAGATAATGGTGTAAGATGCAGTGAAAAATGTGGCAAATGCAGAAGAGTAGTTAAAAATGGGATTCTATGTCGTAAGTGTGATGAATGGTACGATTTTCATTGTGCAAATATTGTAAATAGGACTGATATTGAAGAAAGTGAGTGGCTGTGTCCCGAGTGTAAACAAACAGATAGTGAAGCAGAACAACAAGAAAGAGAGACATATGAAACTATAATTAAGATTTTAGGAGTGCTACAAGAAGATTTATGCGCTCTGAAACATGAAAATGAAAGCTTAAAGGACAGAATAAAGAAACTGGAAGATAAAGAAGACATTGGAGAAGAAAGATCGCCGTGGACGGAAGTGACGCGTAGCCATTTTAGGCCTAATGTTAAACATATGGGAGAAACTACGTACAACTTAAAACCGGGAAAAAACTCTTTGCAGTGCCAAAATAGATTTCAGTTACTTCAGCAAGTTCCAGAAGAAGACATACCAAGTTTTCCAAATAATTTTAAATCCAGTGGAGGTAACCTACAGAAGAAGAAAACCAACCGAAAGTCAAGATCGCCAAAGATTCATCTCTACGCAGACAGTCAAGGGCGGGGTATGGCAGAAGGCATCAAGGATGAGCTGCAGAATCCAGAAACTGAGGTTTTAGGACTAATAAAACCAGGTGCCAAAACTGAAGACGTCCTTTCAAGTTGTGATCCTGTGTTAGAGAAGGACAATTATGTGGTAATTGTGAGTGGTACAAATGACATTGCTGCAAATGAAGGTGAGGAACTAATTATGACCCTCAGAGGTAAGATTTCCAAATTACCTGACTCAAAAGCAATTGTAGTTAATGTGCCACCTAGGTATGACCTTTTAGAGGACTCATGTGTGAACAAAGCTGTACATGATGTAAATATAAAAATCAAGAGATTATGTAAGAGTTTTAGAAATGTCTATGTAGTAGATACTTTAGGTCTTGGCAGGCAAATGTTTACTAGGCATGGGTTACATCTGAATGGTAATGGAAAAGCAAATCTCTGTAGACAAATTGCTACAATTATCAACAGAGATTTTCAAACTAATCTGTACTTAAGAAAACCCATACCACTAAACTGGCACATACAGGGAAACTTGCCAGAAAACCCAGACCCTTAAATCAAGATCTATGTACAAGGATCTGGGTTCCAGGGATGTTCTCAACTCATGAGTCAAACGTTACCCAATTGCAACAGTCAAGTTTTAGGGAGGAAGGAGGTCTGAGATTGCTCTTGGTAAACTGTCAGAGTGTAGTAAATAAACAATTAAAATTCGGTACATTGATGGAATCTTATGAGACTGATGTGGTGATAGGAGTAGAATCATGGTTGAGAGAAGGGGTGGGTAATAGAGAAGTATTTCCAGAAGGGTACACAGTCTATCGTAGAGACCGAGGAGATAAAAAGGGAGGGGGGATGTTTATTCTGGTGAAGGAAACTTATTGTTCACATGAATGGTTTACCGATGAAAGGGATGAAATATTAGGGATAAAATTAGTTTGTCATAATATGAAGGAGGTGGGAATTATAGGAACATACAGGCCTGGAAGAGAGGAAAGAGACATGGAAATATTTGAGAAAATAATAGATTATACTCATAAAAACAATAATAATGATATGGTAATAATTGGGGGAGATCTAAACTTGCCTGAAGTTGAATGGAATGGAGCTGCAAGTGAAGCCCATGAACAGAAACTGGCAAATAAGTTAATTTGGGAGGGAGGATTTACACAAGTAGTACAAGAACCAACTCGTCTCAATAACTTACTAGATGTATTCTTGGTTAAACCATGGAAAATTGTTGATAAAACTGAGGTAATTGAAGGAATAGGTGACCATAAGGCTGTAATAATGGATGTAGGACTGGTACCAAAAAGGCTTAATAAGAGGGTCACACAAGACAAGAAATTATACAGAAAAACTAAAGTTGATGAATTTGGGACTTACCTTAAATCACAATTCAGTTGTTGGATAAGTGAAGGGAGTAATGTGGATACACTTTGGGCTAAATTTAAAGGAATCATTTGGGAAGGAGAGAAGAGATTTGTACCTGTTAAGAAGGGTAAAATGACCTCAGACCCTGTTTATTATACAAGGGAAATAAGAAAATTAAAAAGAAAATGTAGAATAGTAAACAGGAAACTTAAAGAGGGTAGGGAGAATAGAGAAACTAGAAAACAGCTAATGAGGGAACTGAATAGAGTGAAAAAGGAAGCAAAAGAGAATTATATGAATGGCATTCTTCAAGAGGGTAATGACCACAAAGGGAAATGGAAAAAGCTGTATTCATATATTAGGAATCAAAAAGGAAAAGGAATCCAAATTCCTACAATGGTGGGAGAAGGGGGTGAACACTATTTAACAGATACTGAGAAAGCAAACCTCTTCAGTAGGGAATTCAGAGATTCAGTAGAAGATTGTCAGGACTTGGAAACCATAACAGAAGATAGAGAGGGAGAGACACATAGGGAAACAAGAAGCTTCTCATTCACAAATGAAGATATTTTCAGAGAAATCCAACTGCTTCAGCAAGGAAAAACAGCAGGAAGTGATCAAATTACTGGGGAGGTATTAAAGACGATGGGGTGGTATATAGTGCCTTATTTAAAATTTCTCTTTGACTATGTCATAAATAATAGTGTAATACCAAACGAATGGAAGGAATCTATAATAATACCAATTTATAAAGGAAAGGGTGATAAAAGGAAACCAGAGACCTACAGACCAATCAGCCTGACCAGTATAGTTTGTAAAATACTGGAGAGTTTAATAGCAAAGTACATCAGAGGGATATGTGATGATAAAAATTGGTTCATGAGGAGCCAGTATGGATATAGAAAGAAATTTTCTTGTGAGGCACAACTGGTGGGATTTCAGCAGGACATATCAGATCAGTTGGATTCAGGAGGCCAGTTAGATTGCATAGCCATAGATCTTTCCAAAGCCTTTGATAGAGTGGAACATGGAATATTATTAAAGAAATTGGAGGGAATAGGACTGGACGTAAGGGTTATACGTTGGATAAGAACATTTCTAAATTCAAGGGTTCAGAAAGTCAAAGTGGGAAATTATATATCACAGGAAGAGAAAGTTTGGAAGGGAATTGCACAGGGTAGTATAATCGGTCCGTTACTTTTCTTAATATACACAAATGATTTAGGGAACAATATAACATCGAAAATAAGATTGTATGCAGATGACATAATTGTTTATAGGGAAATAAATAACATTGAGGATTGCTCAGAATTACAAAGGGACATTGAGAGTATCCAAGAATGGGTTGAAGAAAATAATATGAAGGTTAATGGAGGCAAATCAACTGTTACAACATTTACAAACAGGAGCTTTAAAACTGAATTTGAATATACTTTGGATGAGGTAGTTATCCCTAAAGATGGCAAGTGCAAATACTTAGGTGTGCGATTTGAAAGTAATTTGCACTGGAAGGGTCATGTTGGTGACATTGTTGGGAAAGCATACAGATCGTTACATGTCATAATGAGGCTACTTAAAGGATGCAACAAAGAATTAAAAGAAAAAAGTTACTTAAGTATGATTCGTCCATTATTGGAATATGCAAACAGTGTTTGGAATCCTCACCAAGAATACCTAATAAAAGAACTAGATGGTGTGCAGAGGAAAGCAGCAAGGTTTGTAACAGGGGATTTCAGGAGAAAGAGTAGTGTATCAGAAATGTTAAAGGAACTTGGTTGGGAACCTTTAAGTAAGAGAAGGGAGAAAACTAGACTTATAGGATTATATAGAGCCTATACAGGAGAAGAAGCATGGAGAGATATCCGTGAGAGGCTTCAGTTGGAAAATAATTATATTGGTAGAACTGACCACAAGTACAAAATTAGAAGGAATTTTAGCAGAAGCGATTGGGGTAAATTTTCATTCATTGGGAAGGGTGTGAAGCAGTGGAACAGTTTACCAGGGGTAGTGTTTGATCCTTTTCCAAAATCTGTACAGATATTCAAGAAGAGAATAAACAACAACAGAGAAAATAAAGGAAATGTTAGAGGGCATTCGACCAGTGCAGGATATTATAAATAAAAAATGTGTGTGATTAAATTAATTCCATCCCCTGGTCTATGGAGTTTGGACAGCCCAAGTAGGGGACTGCCTGTAGGGGTGAAGTACAGTGGGGACTTCGAGGGCCCTGGGACCACTACGGTAGCTGTGAGGGCCCGTCAGGAACTCTGAAAAGTGGTAGCAAAAGGGGCTCTGGTTAAGACGCAGCAGGTCGTTATGCTACTTATGTTCCAAGATGGGTAAAATATAAATATGTAAATAAATTCAATGTTAATTTTAATCTTATACCAGTTGTATATTATTATTAGAAGTAATTTCACATACTGTATATGATTTGACTATGTTTGTAAGATATTATAAGTAGAATTTTGTAAACAATATAAATTTATTAAGGATGATGTATGTGTTTAATAGAACAAATTATCAGCGTAAATTGTATAATATTGTATTCTAGGAAAATTTTCTTTGTCTCTTGTTAATTTAAAATTTAGTGCTTGACAATAATGTATTTTAGTGTACCATTTGCCACCGAGGTAGACACCTGATTTGCAAATAAAGAGATTTTGATTTGATTTTGAAATTTACTTTGTTAAGGATCCATTTTATATCACCACCTGAAGGATGGGTTTGACAACATTTTTAAAATATGCACAGCGTGTATCAGCTCTGGGTTATGGTTTATATCAGCTGCTTACGCCTGACACATGGGGTCAGCTTTATGTTCCCTATTTGTGAGAATCACATTAAAAAAAAAAAAAAAAAAAAATTATATCTAGTTAGTATATTTTTGTTCAACCTCTCTCCCAGGTCGGGGATGAAGAGAGAGATGAATCTTCGTAGCAAGTTTTTACGACCGGGTGCTCTTCCTGACGTCAACCTCATCAGAGGAGTTATTCAGATGAAATGAACGATATGGTATACAATAGTAAGTGATGCCCGGTGCCAACACATAGCCTACTCCTGTCGAATAGCACCAAGGGGTCTGCTCAAGGTTTTGTCTCTCCATCTGACGAATGCACCACCATCTACAGCGTCATCTGCCCTCACTCGATATGAATCCTGTGGAGATGCTTGGAATTTCATCCAGGCGTTTGGCACGCAATCTGCTGAACAGAAATCGTAGATCAGCTCCTCTCCTACCCTGCTGCCAACATTCTGATGGTGATTTTTTTTTCTCGACCAGCGGGACTCTAACCAGCTAACCACGGTGTCAGAACACACACACTTGGTGCCTATGTCCACCATATCTATATCTAGTATAAACTGAGTGTTTCTAATTTGAAACAGACCAAAATATTTTTTCACCCTCAGCTGACGGAGTGTTAGGTATGGGTGTACCAATGCGGACCCTCTATAATTTATGTGATAATTTATTACTTTCACTTCAGCCACCATATAGAATTCATACACATTCAGTATAGATACTATCAAATATTGATTTAACTGTCAGAACCCAATAAGAAAATATGATACATTATTTATTTGCACTAACTTCCTTATGAAAAATGCTAAGATTCCCTCCAAACTTTATTTGCTAATGCTCCTCTTCATACAAAGGACTTATAGATCTAATTCATAACTTTAATTAACTTCTAACTCACGTTTTCTCCCAAAGAGAAACATTTAAACTACAAATTGATCATCATCAGTGTCCCACTCCAGTCGCCCGGATGTGGTTTACAAACTGATACAAAAAGTAATTAATTATGATTGGAGATACAGTATAATCTCAATTTCGCGTGACATCGATTTAACGTAACCCCACTTTTAACGGAAGAAAATTCCAGTCCTGAAAATCATTCCGTAAGAGCACTGCAATTTTATATTGATTTAACGTAATTCACAATAGGGAGAAACCCGCATTTAGCGTTAGGGAAATGTTAAAATTCTCAAATATTTATTTGTATTCGTTTTGGTTATGGAACATTAAGAACCTATGAAAAAACGATGTATGCTTGCTAAAGATGATTCAAGGCAGAAGAGGAATTTAGAGCGCAGGTACTCAGGGCTAAAGTGAGATGTTGAACTCGGATACACATCAGACCGTGGCCGCTCTAGCAGAACTGAACCCCTGTTTTAATGACCATGTTATTATAACCTTCGAAAATTCCTGTATTAATCTGTGCAGTATCCTTCAGTAACAATGAGAAGCCTTTTACTGATTCGTCCTTTATTACTGGCAAATTTGGATGTGTTAGTTTTAATCCGCTGTGAATATTCATACACTTTACTCCAGCGTTTATATTGAATGCGATCGATCATCTTCCGTATCGATTCCTCGCTACACACAAGTGAGTCGGTCTTCAGTGAGCATAAGGTCTCCTTGAAACTCCGACTCGTATAAACAAACATCAGGGGAACATGTTTTTGCAATAAGTGCAATGACACTGGCAGCAGTTGTTAACTCTTTAGAAACAAAGGCTGAAGTAAACAATTGCTTAATTGTAATATTATGTACTGAAATAAAATAAGAATGTTATACTTCTCCTCCTTACGATACAGTGGCGTGCATAACTAATTTCAGAGGTTAGGTTATGTACTTTTGCATCTTGTTAAATTTGAGAAAGGCTGTTTTCGTGTAAATTTATTGTGAAAATGTTATTATGCTATAGGGAGCTTGAAATATGTTTCCATAATAGCATGCAGTAAACCTAGGTTACGTGACACCGTTTGAAGTAAGAAAATGGAAATGTTTGCCATGAGCCTCTGAAGTGATGCTATTACTGTTTTTAAGAATGAAACTGAATATGCATGTTCAGACTATTGGGGGGCCGATGACCTTCGATGTTAGGCCCCCTTAAACAACAAGCATCATCATCATCATCAGCAGCAGCAGCAGACTATTGGAATTAGAAAATACGTGCTAATGAGTAGGCCGCTGCTTGGAAAACATCCGTAAAAATGTTTAAACAAACCCGTTGCTGTTTTATACCGATTTTAATGTGATTTTTGCGAGTTTGGTATCTTTCCCGACTTTCGTGGAAAATCATATATAATGTTATAAGAACAACGTTAATCCGAAGCGGTTTTGCATTCACTGACAAAATCTGTCAAAATGAAGCATAAACCGTAACTGCAGTACAGTGTGTAGGGTCATTGTGTAAATAATGTATGATGTTACAGTTTATATAGGCAAAGATCTCTGGAAACGGTGCACTTTCTACTGAAACCTCGATTTAAGGTAAACTCCCATTTAAGATTAGAAAAGTCAGGTCCCTGTAAAAACGTTAAATAGGGGTTCTACTGTATTCCCATTTTTTTAAATCTTAAGTTACGCTGTCAGTTATAGGTACAGGGTCAGGCATAGGTGCATCTACCTTACCAGAGTTAAATGAACACAGCTGTTGACTCGGTTTCTTTGGAAGAAGGAGCAGATGTTTCATGATAATTTCATTAACATTTCCCCCAGTACTATAAAAAATGTCAGTGTATTAGAACATATCGGTGATATTTTCTTCTTCTCTCCAGACATAAAGTTACTCTGTGAATGCATTAATTTGATCCATCGAATTAAATATGTTTTTTGAAGGTCCCTGAGGTTGAGCTCATTAACCAAACAAAATATATCCCTGAGGTTTGCCGACTTAATTAGCCACTTGTTGCTGTACATTCAACAAATGAAAGGAGACTTTCCTTCTTCAGAACTATCTCCACTTCATTTCTAAACTCCAAGAACCTGTCTATGATTTGACGAACATACATTGTATTAGTCTAAATTTTGTATCTTGGAATTCTTATAAAACCATTTAAATAATTTTCACAACATCCTCTTTAATGTGGTGTGGTCCCGCAGTCACCTAGAAGTTCCATACAAAGTACTAGTTTGCAGTAAAACTTTGCTACTTCCTCCTGCATTGAGTCTTGTGCTTCTCTATTCAGTGATTTAATTAATTATTTTACATGTTGTTTAAACAAGATTTTAATTTAAATGTGAAATTAGAAACAAGAATTAATGATATAATTCCTTGTTATAGGTGGGCATTCCCTTTCCGGAAGATAGAAGACGAGTAAGCAGGCAGCTCCTCACAGAAATGAATGTGGCACAGCTTCAAGTTATTGTGAATGATCTGCACACTCAAATAGAAGGTAGTTTTCTCATCAAATGGGGTAATTGGGCCAAGCTTAGTGTCTGGCTGTCTTCCTTCGTGTTAGTAGCACACAAGATAGGTAGATAATGCCTTTATTGGTGGCAAAGTTAGGGCTCTCTTACACTTAACCAATAGAAGAGTATACATTTACATAATTACAAATACAAATACAAATAAAACAAATAATATGAATAGCAATAATAATAATAATAATAATAATAATAATGGTGGAAACCAAAAATTATAGAATCTTTAAAGGTAAACCAGCAATCAAAATTATGAAAGGAATGCCACTATGTCCATAAAGCAATAGTTGATAATGTTATGGAATTGAAATCTTGTTCAGAAAGGTTATCTCTTCTCACACTTATTATTATTATTATTATTATTATTATTATTATTATTTTTGCTAGTTGCTTTTACGTCGCACCGACACAGATAGGTCTTATAGCGACGATGGGACAGGAAAGGGCTAGGAGTGGGAAGGAAGTGGCCGTAGCCTTAATTAAGGTACAGCCCCAGCATTTGCCTGATGTGAAAATGGGAAACCATGGAAAACCATCTTCAGGGCTGCCAACAGTGGGGTTCGAACCTACTGTCTCCCGAATACTGGATACTGGCCGCACTTAAGCGACTGCAGCTATCGAGCTCGGTCTTCTCACACTTAAATGCAAGAACAAAAAGTATACATTTGTTAACTGTCATGCACCAATAAATGAAGATAATAGTAAGAACCCAAGTAAAACTGAAGAATTTTGGAGTCTTCTAGATGATGAAATGTCAACAATTCCAAAATCAAATGTTATTATTCTACCAGGTAATTTTAATGCACAGATAGGCAAAGAAAAAGTTTTCAGCAAAACAGTAGGGGCATATCCGGCACACAAAAGAACAAACAAAAATGGCATGAGATTAATTAATATCTGTAAATCCTTTCACCTAAAATGAATGTCGACCTTCTTTAAGAAACTCCGAAGAAAGGCTAAAACATGGGTGTCCCCAAACCTGATGTTAGGTGAGTTTCAATTGAACCATGTAGCTATTTCTCAAAAAGTATTAAGGAAATTATGAATGTTAAAGTAATAAGAAGTGGTGAGTTTGACTCCGATCACTACCTCTCTAAAATTAAGCTAAAGCTTCTACCTCGCAGGAATCAAAGAAGGCCGAGAAATTTAATGAAATACAACATAGATAGGCTTAACATTACACAAGCAACTATAGAGAACTTTCAGGAAGAAATTAAAATAACTCAGCATGGCAAATGGCCAGAATTATCTAAACAGATTAATAGTGCGGCGAAGAAAGTATTTGGATTAGTTAAAACTAAAAAGAAAGTATGGTGGAATAGCGTATGTGAGGAAGCACTTATGGAAAGAACGAAAAAGTGGAAAAAATGGAAATGTTCTGGAAAGAATGAACACTATGAGCTATTTAAACAACAAAGAAAAGAAACAACGAGAATAATAATGCAGGTTAAAAGATCTTTTGAAAAATCGCAGCTAGTAGAAATTGAGAATAATTTTGTAAGAAATAACTCCCAAAATTTCTATCAGACCTTCAAGAATAACCTGAAAGGTTATCAATCCTGGAGTATTTGCTTCAGAGATGCAAATGGTAATATTGGCCTTAACAATGCTGAGAATTGTGAGATTCTGGCAAAACACTTTGAACACCTGCTGAACTGCCCTGAGCCAAATCATAAATTAGAATTTTCAGAAATTCATGAAAATCTAGAAGCTGATTCATCTCCAAGAGCGGAAGAAATTAAGGAAGCATTAACAAATCTTAAAAATAACAAAGCTAGTGGGGAAGACTCCATAACAGCTGAACTTTTAAAATGGGCTGAACCAAAATTTATAGAAGATCTACAAATAATCTTTGAAGAAATTTGGGAAACAGAAAAGATCCCAGAGGATTGGAAAGTGGCTCTAACACACCTATTACACAAGAAGGGTAACAAGCAAGATGTCAACAACTACAGAGGCATATCTCTCTTGCCAGTTGCTTACAGGATATTCTCAACAATATTACTAAACAGAGTAAAATCGACTCTGGACTGTCATTTAAAGTTAAAAATTTCATTGTTCCGTATTGAAGAATATTACAGTTAAAATTGAAATAATTGATAAAGAGATTCAACCTATTCAATACAAAAGAATAAGAAATATAATGAATTACATTCTTATTTAATAATAAGTAGAAGTGGTACCGGTTTCGACCCTAGTCCAGGTCATCATCAGCCGATTAAAACATGAAAAACAATGCATAGGAAAAGGAGATAAAAGATCAAGTACACTTCAGATCAGTAGAAGAGGCGATATAAAAATGAACGGGGGTAGACACTGTAAAATTCAGTAGTAAAATGTAAGTCACTTAAAAGAAAACAGTGCGAAACCCTTACAGACACTATCTCAAAAATTTGTGACGAATTTAAAAAGTGCCCCAAAGTTTTTAGTAACAAATAGAAAATGTAAAGAAATTCAAATATTTGGGTGAGACAATTCAAGAAAATGGTTTAGAAAAACCTGCTATAGAGGAGAGGATACAAAAGATGGAAAGAGCGTACGGTATACCTAAGAATACTTACAACAAAAAGTGCTTATCAACAAAACTTAAAATAAAGCACTACAACACAGTAGTGAAACCAGAATGCCTGTATGCCAGAGAATGTCTAGCACTGAACTACAACTTGATAAATTAGAAATATTAGAAAGAAGAATTATAAGGAAAATATTAGGTTCTCTAAGAATTGCAGAGTTTTGGAAATTAAGAAGTAACAATGCAATTTACCAGAACATAGAAAACATATCAGAAACAATAAGAAAAAGGAGATTGCTATTTCTTGGACACATTTACAGAATGGATGACAATATACTAACTAAACGAATCTTCAAGTACCTTTGGGAAAAGAAATCAACTACCACCTGGATTCAAGAAGTCAAGAAAGACCTGGAAAGGAACAACATACGAGAAGAAGAATTATTGGAAAGAAAGATTTTTAGGAAGAAAGTCTTACAAATGGAAGGATTCCAAGGGAGGAAGGAAAAGAAAATGGGCTTAAAGTGGACTGAAGACAAGAAAAAGAAGCACAGTGAAACAATGAAAGAATACTGGAAGAAAAGGAAAGAACAAGTAAGGAGGAAGAATTGAAATTGTAACATGATCCTTAGAAGGCCGGAACACAAGAAGGATAATAATGGTAGAATCCTTCATTTTGAAATACACAAAATAAAGTATACTTCATTCATCTCATTCATTCCTTCATTCATTCATTCATTCACACAACAATTATCCACCAAGTCAGCGAGGTCCAATCAGCAAATGCTCACGGCAAGCCACTTTAAACTTGCGATGAGTGGGATTGTCGCTAATGTTCGCAGGTAGCTAATTCAATGACCTGGACGCAGAGATTATGAAGGAACGGTTGTAAGCAGCAGTGCGGTTTACAAGTATTGCAAGAGAGGAGCCAGATCTTGTATTGTGGTCGTGATTTACTTGTGTATTAGACCCCCCTTGGCTTTTCAAGACGAAGAAAATTAAAAAATAAATCTCGCATTAAAGGACCCCCCAACGTAATTCATCAGAAAAGAACAATGATTCCGCTTCGAAGCGGGTACAAGCCTTACTGCAGCTCTGATGACATCACACAAATTTGTGAATAGTGTCGTCAGTACGACCTACGCAATGAAAACACGTCGACGTCATGCAGTACATCTGTGTTTTGTAGTTAACCCATTGCCATGCAAATATTTTCCTTGAAAAATGTACCTTGGAATGCAATTATTTTTTCTACATTTTATGTTATGGATGCTAAAATGGTTACAAAAGCATACTGCATCAAACTAACAACGTTTTGGGTTAGAGTTTAACTTACTACAATTAACTGAAGTCTGCACCTTAAAATATCCATCCACGTGGAGGGCAACCTTGCATTTGTTGCACTTGAAGCAAGATTCCTTCTGGATTCCATGCTCAAAACAGACTTACATCTCTTTGATGGAGCTGATTTACTTGCTGTAGGAGCAATCTTTTCAGGAAAATGGCCCCAATGCCTTCCCTGTGGTCTCATAGGTGTGCTACCTTGAGATGGATATCCTCTAGTGGCATAATCAGGAAGGATGACATCTTCCAGAATTTTATTTATTTATTTATTTATTTTTTTTGCTAGGGGCTTTACGTCGCACCGACACAGATAGGTCGTATGGTGACGATGGGATAAGAAAGGCCTAGGAGTTGGAAGGAAGCGGCCGTAGCCTTAATTAAGGTACAGCCTGGTGTGAAAATGGGAAACCACGGAAAACCATTTTCAGGGCTGCCGATAGTGGGATTCGAACCTACTATCTCCCGGATGCCAGAATTTTATTTGCATAGGCATTGGTTTCCTTGCAAATTCCCTCCCAAAAAGTGTCAGTAAGGAACTGACTCACAACGTCATATTCTGTGGCATTCTCACCCAGACGCCTCCTGACTAGTGTATTTAGCTCCCCAACAACTGCACACGCAATGCCTTTCGGAACATTGCTAGCCAAACTCCCGTTCCAATTGCTCGATGTGGTGAGGCTATGTACGAAGTTAGCTTCATCTTCACTATCAGTATCATGAGCGAAGTCACAGTTCTCAGACGCACTATCACTGCTAAAACTGCTATCAGATAATTCTGGGTTTTCATCACCACTATCAAGAAGGAATTGCAGAATTCTTTCGTCTTCCTCCTCGTGATGTTTACATGACATCTTGCTCTGTAGCATTCATTTCATGAACGAGATAACCAACTTTAGAATCAAAATAAACATTGACAAAATGGCCTTCGGATAATAACATTGGCATGTAAACATGCTAGCACTATCCGGGAACGTAATTCTAAAGTACAACATCGCAGTTGAAAGAAATCGGTAGTCAGACAGACGTCTTGAGTACACGGCGATGGTTGTACCCATCATTGCATGATAATGAATGCAGAACTCTTGACGGCTGTACCCGTCATTATAGCGAAATGGGTTAATAAATGTCCACCTCCCTTGTGCAGGCCTACTGCAGCTCTGATGACATTGCACAAATACCGTAGGTGAATAGTTTCGTGTCCGACCCGTTTATTGCAACCACACATCAGTCATGTATATATATATCTGTGTTTTGTATTTAAGAATGTCTGCCAGCGAAATTGTTAGCACAATTAGCTGTCGTTCTCGGGAGCCTGAGTTTGATTCCCGGCACTGTATCGCCAGAGATTTATGAATGGCAGGAAGTTTGATACACGATAGAAGTGGTACATGCAACTCCCTTCCACTGGGGGCCTGTCTAACAAGAGCTGCTCCACCTCGCGATGAGGAAACGAGATTACTTTAGTTGAGAAATATTCACAGTTGTTGCTATTAATATAGCGGGTGAGATCATTAACAGAGTGATCGTTTCATTGACTCGGGTCAATACAGGATTTTTTTGGAGAGAAGTGGATTTAAAACATGATACAAACGATCCAGTCATAACGATTGTTTTTACTCGTCCATGTACCTCACAAATAATAATAATAATAATAATAATAATAATAATAATAATAATAATGATTTTACGTCCCCACTTAACGATTTTTGGAGATGCCAAACAAAATATACTATGCGTTAATAAAAAATTGAGACAACGATCGTACGAAATTAAACATTATGATGATAAAACGCATTACCGCCATCATCATCATCATCATCATCAATGCCCTACTCCAGTCGCCCGGGTGTGGTTAACAAGCCTCCTCCACTCCTTTCTGTCCTTCCACTTTTCATGCTCCATTACTTCTGCCACATCCAATCCAGCTTCTCTAATGTCCTTCCAAATTTGATCCATCCACCTTCTTCTCGGTCTCCCAACCGGTCTCGTTCCCTTAACTTCCCTTTCCAGTTCCCTTCTTGCTACCCGTTCCTTTCCCATTCTATTTACATGTCCGAACCATCTCCACCTTGCTTTCTGTATGTTCTGTACTAACTGATTTTAATATTATGAATTCTATCTCTTCTTGTCTTTATGACCGATGTTCTTAAAAATTTCATTTCTACTGCTTTGATCTTACTATCTTGTCTCTTATTAGTTACCAGCGTTTCTACTCAGTATGTTATAATTGGTATGAAATACTGTTTATATAATTTTAATTTCGTTCTCTTGGGTACTTTGTCATCCCATAAGAGCTCTCTGACTTGATGATAAAATGTTGCACCTTTACTTACTCTGTTATTACACTGACTGACAGAGCAAATGCAACACCAAGAAGGAGTGGTTCGAAAGGGATGAAAGTTGGGGAAAAAACAGAGGCGGCACGGACGAATAATTGATGTTTATTTCAAACCGATATGCAGGTTACACAATGCGCACGGCATCGACTCAGTAGGATGTAGGACCACCGCGAGCGGCGATGCACGCAGAAACACGTCGAGGTACAGAGTCAATAAGAGTGTGGATGGTGTCCTGAGGGATGGTTCTCCATTCTCTGTCAACCATTTGCCACAGTTGGTCGTCCGTACGAGGCTGGGGCAGAGTTTGCAAACGGCGTCCAATGAGATCCCACACGTGTTCGATTGGTGAGAGATCCGGAGAGTACGCTGGCCACGGAAGCATCTGTACACCTCGTAGAGCCTGTTGGGAGATGCGAGCAGTGTGTGGGCGGGCATTATCCTGCTGAAACAGAGCATTGGGCAGCCCCTGAAGGTACGGGAGTGCCACCGGCCGCAGCACATGCTGCACGTAGCGGTGGGTATTTAACGTGCCTTGAATACGCACTAGAGGTGACGTGGAATCATACGCAATAGCGCCCCAAACCATGATGCCACGTTGTCTAGCGGTAGGGCACTCCACAGTTACTGCCGGATTTGACCTTTCTCCACGCCGACGCCACACTCGTCTGTGGTGACTATCACTGACAGAACAGAAGCGTGACTCATCGGAGAACACGACGTTCCGCCATTCCCTCATCCAAGTCGCTCTAGCCCGGCACCATGCCAGGCGTGCACGTCTATGCTGTGGAGTCAATGGTAGTCTTCTGAGCGGACGCCGGGAGTGCAGGCCTCCTTCAACCAATCGACGGGAAATTGTTCTGGTCGATATTGGAACAGCCAGGGTGTCTTGCACATGCTGAAGAATGGCGGTTGATGTGGCGTGCGGGGCTGCCACCGCTTGGCGGCAGATGCGCCGATCCTCGCGTGCTGACGTCACTCGGGCTACGCCTGGACCCCTCGCACGTGCCACATGTCCCTGCGCCAACCATCTTCGCCACAGGCACTGCACCGTGGACACATCCCTATGGGTATCGGCTGCGATTTGACGAAGCGACCAACCTGCCCTTCTCAGCCCGATCACCATACCCCTCGTAAAGTCGTCTGTCTGCTGGAAATGCCTCCGTTGACGGCGGCCTGGCATTCTTAGCTATACACGTGTCCTGTGGCACACGACAACACGTTCTACAATGACTGTCGGCTGAGAAATCACAGTACGAAGTGGGCCATTCGCCAACGCCATGTCCCATTTATCGTTCGCTACGTGCGCAGCACAGCGGCGCATTTCACATCATGAGCATACCTCAGTGACGTCAGTCTACCCTGCAATTGGCATAAAGTTCTGACCACTCCTTCTTGGTGTTGCATTTGCTCTGTCAGTCAGTGTAATTTCAGGGTTGATTTCATTACTTCCATTAATAATGCTACCCAGATATGTAAACTGTTCTACATTCTCTAACCATTCTCTATGTTCACTTGGCTTCTCTTTTTCTACTTTCCACAGTGCATGACTACAGTTTTCTTTTTACTAATTACCATTCCAAACTCCTTCAGATTTTCATTCCAAATGTCCAGTCTCCTTTATACTTCCTTTTCTCCCTTTCCCCAAATCACCACATCATCTGCAAATACCAAAGCATTCACTTCATCACTACTGATACTCTGTTTTACACATTTTATGATTTCATCCAACAATATAATAAACAATAATGGCAACAGTGCACTTCCTTGCTTGAGACCATTTTTTTAATAAAATGTTTCAGAGTCACCACTCCCCACTTGTACACTGCTTTTATTTTCATGATACAACATTTTTATCTTGTTAATTAATGATTTTGATACATTCCTTTTCAGTAGGCATTCTCATACATGTTTTCTCTTAACTGTATCATAAGCTTTTTCCAAATTCAAAAATACGAAGATGATTTCCTTGTTCCTTTCCAGAGGTTTTTCCATTATCGTTCGCACTGTAAATATCAAGTCTGTTGTTGATCTGTTCGGTCTAAAGCCATATTGTTCTTCCTCTAACTGTGTTTCTATTATATCCCTCAATCTTTTGTCTATGACTTTCTCTATAATTTTCACTTTTCTTCCTATTTCCTTTTTTTGAACAGTGGTACAATGCTTCCTTGTTGCCAATCTTCAGGTATCCTTTCATCCTTCCATATGGCATTTAGGGCTCTATATAGCCACTGTAGTCCAATGCTTCCTGCTGCCTTAATCATATCAACATTGAATTTGTCTTTTCCACTTGCTTTACCGTTGGTCATTACTTTCACTGCCCTATATTTTCTTGCTTTATTCTTTTTGATTTTATTACTCTGTATAATAGTTTCTGATTTCCTTGGCTATCTTGCTCAATTTTGTTGGTAAACTCTCCCCAACATTTCTTCCTTGATACTCTTTACTTGTAGTGTCAGTCTTTTGTATTCCACATGTAACCTTTCTATCTTATTCTCATCCCTCTGATACGTTTTTTGCTATTCCATATCCATTTCTTTCTTCACCTCGTTCCTTTCCTTTATTTCTGTTTTTATTTTGTCTGTCCACCACCATGTCTCCTTTCCCTTAACCTTTGTTTTTGTTTTCTGCATACCTCAATTGCTGCTTCCACGAATGTCTGTCTTAAATTGTCCCACTCTTCTTCTCCACTTCATATTTCCGTGTTAGGCAACTTCCTTTTTATACAATCTTGGAATGCCTTTCTTTTATCCTCCTCCAATTCCCAAATTCTGATCTTTGGTTTCTTCTTCATACGATTTTGGGGAATTTTACTTGTTTTAATTCCACAATCAATAATCTATGATCACCTTCCACACTTTCACTGGGGATTATCTTCGTATTCATGACGTATCTTCCCCATTCTCGGTCTGTTGTTATAAAATCTATGAGTATTCCATACTGTCCATCCCAACTCTATCAGCTGATCTTATGGCTATTCCTCTTCATGAACCATGTGTTTATTATCAGGTTATTTCTGATACAAAAGTCCAACAGTTTCTCTCCATCTTCATTTCTATCGCCATACCCATGTGTGCCCAGAACATTCTCATATTCTATCAGTTCCCACATGAGCATTCAGATCTCCCATTATCATGATCCCATCTCCAACAATATGTGTTTCCAGTTCATTGAGGAACTCTTCTTTTTCTTCCACCCTACATCCTGTCCAATATTATAATTCTTTCATTTACATACTCAACTTCAGCTGTTGGTTTGACATTCTGATTCACTACAAATCCCACTCCATTTCTTTTCTCTTTACTGTTACCTATCCAGTACAAGGTGTACCCCTTTCTTAGTTTCTTCATTCCTTTCCCATTCCATTTTACTTCACTTAATCCCAGGATGTCGAGTTTTTGTCTCTCCATTAGGTCAATCAATTCATTTTCCTTCCCATTCATTGTTAAAATATTTATTGTTCCAAATCGGATTTTGTTCTCTGATCTAACACTTACACTAACATCAGGATTACCATCGTACTGTGCAACTGTAGTCGGAGACTTATAATTTCCATTTCCATTTTTAAACTTCCATGCGAGGTTTATATTGTAGTTAAAAGCAAGTACAAATTTACTCATCTGCTGACCTGTTAAGCCTAATGCATCTGAGGATTTTCTTTTGGGGTTTACTCCCTTAGCCATTGAAGATCCCTCTTCTCCACAAGGCAGTGGTTTTCTCTTCTAATTTTTCCCAGAGAGGGTGGGTTGCCTCATCCACCATCTTCGCCATTCTGAAGGTCTCCTTCTCTGCCTAACATGCTGTTAAGGTCTTCACCCGTAACCCTAGGCATGGGTTCCACGTTATACCCCGTAAGACTGGGTCCCTGCCTGAACTTAGCTCTCCTTCACACCGGCCTACTGATGTGGAGAATACCCACCCCCCGCAACGAGGATGCGCCAGACAAGAATTACTCAAGTGAAGGATAGGGAAGATGATCTATCTCCCTTAAGCCGGGTTAGTGGTTGTGTATGATGCCACAACCAATGGCACACCTGTACATATCCATAAATGCAACAACTTTCCTTATATTTATTTTTAATCTTCCTATCATGGAACTTCTGGCACTTGATAGCATAACTAACCTAAAAAGTGTGGTCTCTCTTATCTCGTTTACAATTGTTTAGGTAAATCTTGATGTGATAAATGTGGAGAACAAGCATGAAATATGTTTAAAAATAAGGGTTTGGCTTTCAAAAGCTGCAGTTACCCAGAGCATGCTTCCAGTCACCATGTATTACATTCGGAAGTACAACTCGTAACATATGCTAGCTATCAGCTGCTGGTTTGGCATGCTTTCTATAGCATGGCTTTATTCGGAAGGAGTGGCTTCTGCTACACATACACAAACTGAGAATATCAGAAACCATCTCCAGAAACAATTTAGGAATAAATTCTCGCTGTTTGGACTCTTATATAATAGAACCTCGATCATTTGAAATCGGTTAATTCAAAATCCCACCTAATTTGAAGAAGCTGTTATTCCCGGAAACGTGAGATACAGTTTTGCATGTTATTTAAATGGTTTAATTCGAAATATTGATAATTCGTAATTCGAAGTACAGTGTCGGCCCCATTACCGAAATTCAGACTTTTAATTCGAAACTGCCTTTACATTTTAAAACAGTAGTATGTTATGGAGTAATTTAAAATAAAAATTTATCCGTGTCATGATAGAACGTGTGTTCCGGAACGCGGCAAGTGTTTACATTTCTGAAATACGAAAGAAGTGCCATGGCGGGAAATTGTACAAGGATAGAATCATAGGAAAGTTTGATTAGCCACGATGTTTTAAGGGCATCGGGTACTTTCTATGTAAGTACAAGGCATCTAAGATACATACAGTACAGTAATCCAATTAATAAAGCACTTGCACATGGGAGCCAGCATAGATTTCTCCTCGCCTTTGAATTGTGCTTTCTTTCTTTCTTTCTTTCTTTCTTTCTTTCTTTCTTTCTTTCTTTCATTGCGTGAGTTTATGTTTGTCAGTGAGTTATCCAAGTGCATTATTTGAGTACTGTAAATGCACCTTCTTGGATACTTTTTTTCCCATTGCATTTGTAGGTTTAAACTGTGAATCAAGGTTAACTGCATGCTGTAACGGGCCTTAGAATATTTTGTAACGTGGGAAGGGTTGGCACTTCTGAATTATGAATCGACGGTTAATTCAAAATCATGTAATTCGAAGTCCGATTTTTAAGTCCCAACGACTTCAAATTAACAAGGTTTTACTGTAGTTGGGAACAAAATTATTTTTTAAAGTTTCAAATAAGACTGGACCTTGAATGCTCTCGATGCATGGCTGACAAGATGGCAGTGAAGATGACGTCATTTGGAATGATGACATGCCGGTAGCAGGGAAGTTGGCTGCACAAGAAGATAATTCAAATGAAAGCAGTGATTAGGTTTACAGTAAAACCTCGTTAATTCAAAGTCGTTGGGACTCAAAAATTGGACTTCGAATTACGTGATTTCGAATTAACCGCCAATTCGCAATTCAGAAGTACCAACCCTTGCCGCGTTACAAAATATTCTAAGGCCCGTTACTGCATGCAGTTAACCTTGATTCACAGTTTATACCTTTCAAATGCCATGAAAAAAGAACTGTTTACAAAATGTATCCAAGAAGGTGCATTTACAGTATTCAAATAATGCACTCGGATATCTCACTGGTAAACATAACCTCACGCAACGAAAGAAAAAAAAAAGCACGATTCAAAGACGAGGAGAAATCTATGCTCGCTCCCATGTGCAAGTGCTTTATTAATTGGATTGCTAAACAGTATGCATTTTAGATGCCTTGTATTTACACAGAAAGTACCCGATGCCCTTAAAATCGAACTTTCCTGTGACTATCCTTGTACGATTTCCCGCCATGGCACTTCCTTCGTACTTCAGAAATGTAAACACTTGCCGCGTCACGAAGTATTCTAAGACCCATTAATACATGCAATCACCCCGATTCACAGTTTAAACCTTTCAAATGCCATGGAAAAAACTATTTCCGAAATGTATCCAAGAATGCATTTACAATGTTCAAATAATGCGCTTGGATAAATCACTGACAAACATAACCTCACGCAACGAAAGAAAAAAAATCGCACAATTCAGAGACGAGGATAAATTATGCCGGTTCCCCTGTGCAAATGCATTATTTTTTGGATTTCTTTACTGTTTGCATTTTTATTATAGATGCTTTGTGCTGGCATGGAAAGTGCCCGACGCTCTTAAAACATTGTGGCTTATCAAAGTTTCCTATGACGAGGGGATAAAGTATCTCGCTTCCATGTGCATTGCAATTGCAACGCACTACTATGACCCCCATCCCTCACACTGTACGATTTCCCGGCTGGCAATTTCTCCTTTAAAACCAAACCTAAGACCGTTTGGGCTCGCATTAAAATAAAGCAATGCAGTTTCACCGGCAATGACAATATTGTTCGGTGCCTACGAATTTATTATATTTGCCACGTTTTTTCGTCAACTGTCGGCATCGCCAGTGTTCACGGATTCTGTTTTCCCGCACACTGCCTGTTGCGTGATATTACGGCGTTCCTTAAAAGGTTGAATACGAAAGAATTCAGATTTCATTCAATTTAGCAATCATGAAGCGCACTGTAGACCCACCAACGTGAGTGTAAGTGCGGAAAGCTACCCCTCCTCGTTCCGGAACGCGCATTCTATTATGACGCGGAGCGGATAAATTTCAAGTTGAAATTACTCTGTAACATACTATTGTTTTAGAATGTAAAGGCAGTTTCGAATTAAAAGTCTGCATTTCGGTAATGCGGCCAACATTGTACTTCGAATTACGAATTATCCGTATTTCGAATTAAACAATTGAAATAACATGCAAAACTGTATCTCATGTTTCCGGGAACGAGAGCTTCTTCGAATTAGGCGGGATTTTGAATTAACCGATTTCGAATTATCGAGGTTCTACTGTACTCAAATTTACCCCACTGCTCAACTGACAGAGACAAATGACTGGCCATTAAGTTCTTTTGTAGCAGTATTGTATAATATGATACCCCTAGCCCTTTTCTCTATGGGGTCGACTTTGAAGTGAGACGAATCTTTGTAGCAAATTTTTAGGACCGTATGCCCTTCCTGATGTCAACCTAATCAGGGGAATTAATGAGATGAAACAAGTGACGTGATATGAGTAACTAAAACGGACTATATTTACTTTATATGTAGGCTTAAAAGTCGTTTCACCATTTATTGTGTTTTTACATTGAGAAGTACTGACGTCCAACAAAAATAGCCAGTATAACTCAAAGAATAGTGTAGAATGTTTACATGTATAAGTTTTAGCTCTTTATAGCCTAGAAGTCATGTGTTCACTGCCCAAAATTTGAGGTTATCGCATATTGGAACCCCCCCCCCCCCCTTCACGTTTTTGCTGTAAAAGTGGGGGGGGAAAAGGGGGTCTAATACGGTAGTTGGGAGTATTAGTGGAAAGTATTTTGTGCAGAAGTGATAACGTGAAGTTCACGGCGCTGGTGTACTCGAAGCTACGACAGCTCCTTATAATAAGGTGATATATGAGCATCATATCTCAGGTTTAAGATTTATCTTATGCAGCTGTTCAGGCTTCGGTCCAATTTCTTGTTACTGTCGAAGGTTATTTCAGTCAACACAGTATCACAATAGTCAAGTATAGGTAGTATCAGAGAGTGAATTAATTGTACTATAAGTCGAACAGGGAGTACATTACAGAACCGTTTCAATGGATATAAGCATTTGTGTACTTTATTACATGTGCTTATCACCTGTTGAGTCCAATTTAGGGTCTCAGTCATAAAAATTCTTGAAGTTAGTCACTGAAGTAGAATAGGACATGATTTTATTGTTTAAAATTATTGGGGAGATATCCTGTTGGTTGAGGTAATATAGGTTTTTACTGGTACTGATAACAACAACTTGGAGTTTTATTTGGGTTTATTAATAAACTGTTTTTATTTGCATAGTCACTAAGATGTTGAAGGTCGGAATTTACTTTAGTAATTGCAGTATCGATATCACTCGGTTTTGAATGATAGTAAATCTGTACATCATCCGCATACACTTGCAATTTGCAGAATTTAAGTGCTTTTGATATATCATTAATTTGGATGATAAATAACAGTGGTCCAAGGACCGACCCCTGAGGGACACCGAGCGTCTTACTTTGCCATCCTGAACTCACGTTTCCAACTGTCACACGTTGCCAACGATTTCAAGGTAAGAGGAAAATTACCCAAAGTGACACACTGTTAAAATTTAACTCTTGAAGTTTCTGCAGTAGTAACTGAGGGTTCACAGTTGTGAAGGCACTACTGAGATCTAATAATGTCATTACAGTCACATTATATCATCTGTCACTCGTAGTAAAGCTGTTGCAGTGCTGTTTCCTTTGCTGAAGCCGGATTGAAAGGTGTTGAGGAGGGAATGCTTGGTAAGGTATTCAGTAACTTGTATATGAACTAGACGTTCTGGATAAGGATGGTAGGATGGATACTGGACGATAATCTGAAGGAGAATCTAACTTAGAGCTCTTCGGGATGGGTCTAATTAGTGCGTCTTTCCAAACATCTGGGAACACTCCATTTGTCAGGCAGTAGTTAAGTTAGTATTGGCAGAACAGCTCCCAAGATATCGTTAATCACTGATATAAGAATGTCATCTTACCTGTGGCATTAGATGTAATAGAGTATATCACACCTTTAACCCTCCGTCGGGCGCAGCTGGCCTGAGAGGCCAGGAAAACACGTTTTGGCATGTCCTCCCTCCACCCCACTCCCCAGCAGGCCGCCCCAACGAATAGTTTCCTGACTCGTGGCAGTGCATAAGACACCGTACCTCAGTTGACTGCCAGTCTCCATGCGGCACGCCTGTAACTTCCGCGGCTTGTGAGGCCGACTGCGCCCGATTACGTCATAATTTTGAAGGTGAGTTTTTTCAGTATATTTTTATTGCAAGGGTTAATTTTACTCGAAATAAGCTTGTTCTGTGTGAAAATTCATCAATATCTTTAGAAATAAGTGCTATTCTGAACCTGGCCTCTCAGGCCGAGTGCGCCTGATAACGTTACATCGATAACTAATTTAAGTATTTATATCTGTAGTTTCAGATTTCCTGCTGAAATGGCCCAAAAATTGTATGATGTCTCCAACCCCAAGGATGTTGCGGAAATACAAAGCATCCTCCTTGAGGATAATAGTGATGATCCTGCTTTAGTTGAGGACTTGGGTGAAGAAAGCGACATTGCTTCTGAGGACGAGGTTGAAGAACGTGAAGTGGACTCAGAAACTGAACAGGAAGGAGGGACTAGTGGTGAGGAAGACGAAGGAGAAGAGAACATACCGGATGCCTTTTTTCTTGGAAGAGACAAACAGACAAAGTGGACCAAAAAGCCATCTCCGGCTGCTGTTCGTCGTGCACAACGTCACAACATCATTACACACCTTCCAGGTGTAAAAGGAGATGCAAGAAATTGTAAAACCATATTACAATGTTGGGAATGTTTGTTCAATACCGATATTTTGGAATTGATTGTCAAATATACCAACCAATATATTGACTCAGTCAAAGTCAAATTTGCCAGAGATAGAGATGCCAGAGAAACAGACCTCATAGAAATTAGGGCATTCATTGGTCTATTGTACCTGGCTGGAGCTTACAGAGCGAACCGTCAGAGTCTGGAGGAACTATGGGGAACAGAAGGAGATGGGATTGAAAAATTTGGCCTCGTGATGAGTATAAAACGGTTCAAGTTCCTCATACGTTGTATTCGTTTTGACGATCGTACCAGCCGTTCACAACGGAAAGAATATGATCGACTTTGCCCAATCCGTGAACTGTTTGATTGTTTTGTTCACAACTGTCAAAAGAACTACATTCCGGGAGAAAATGTCACAATCGATGAGATGTTGCCAGGATTTCGTGGAAAGTGCGGTTTCAGACAATACATACGATCTAAACCCACCAAGTATGGAATAAAGATATTTTCCCTTGTTGATGCCAGAATGTTCTACACCTACAATATGGAAATTTACGCAGGAAGACAGCCTGAAGGGCCATATAAAGTAAGCAATAAGCCAAGTGACGTGGTCAAACGATTGGCTGAGCCTATTTTTGAGACAGGGCGTAACATAACCTGTGACAATTGGTTTTCAGACATTGATCTGGTAAATGATTTGAAAGAGAAGAAGCTATCATATGTTGGGACAGTAAGAAAAAATAAAAAGCAGTTGCCGCCCAGTTTTGTCAATGTCAGAGGGAGGGATCAATATAGCAGCTTGTTCGGATTCAACAATGGTAACACTTTGATTTCATACATACCAAAGAAAGGGAAAAATGTAATTCTCATTTCATCACTTTGTGAAACTGATGCCATTGATCAATCTACTGGAGTGCAGAAGAAGCCAGAAGGGATTACATTCTACAATATAACCAAAGGTGGAGTTGACACAGCTGACCAAATGTCTGCAACTTTCAATGTGAGCCGGAACACAAGACGCTGGCCGATGGTCATATTCTTTGCCTGTCTGAACATAGCCGGCATAAATTCCCAAGTGATTTCGATTGGAAATGGACTGGAAGCGCTAAGAAGGAGAATCTTCCTCAAAACTTTGTCTCATCAACTAGTGATTGGACATCTAGCCCGGCGAAGTCTGAACACAAGTGGAATGCCTACTCAGCTGCAATTGCGCTTGAAAAGGTTTTTGCCCCAAAAAGAACGTGAAACGTCTTCCTCCATACCTCCCAAAAGACGCAAGTGTGGTACATGCATGGCTGAAACAGGATTCAGAAGGATGACAAATTACGAGTGTCATAATTGTCATGAACCGATCTGTCTAAGCCACGTAAAACCGCTGTGCCAGACCTGTTATTCAGCTGCTGATTCTGAAGATTCATCGTAGGTTTCTGTTCACATCTGCGGCAAAGAAGGATGGTCCCACGTCAGAAGACAGTGTATTTCACCTTTGTATTTCAGTTCTTTTCTTTTATAATGTTTAATTAGTCTAATTTTAACATTTCTTTTGTGATAAGTGATCAATTTTTGATGTTTTAGTTTAAGCTTTATTTCATGTAATAAACACTTTCTTTCCCGTTAGTTTGGTATATTTGCCTTCCTTAGATCCTAGCAAAGTATTAGATCCTAAGCAAACTATTAGGTAGAGAGGAGGGGTTAAAATATACGGGTGGCCTCTCAGGCCGGCTGCGCCTGATTTTGTTTCGTTCAGAGGTGCGCCCGACGGAGGGTTAACTTCATTCGAGCTGACATTTCTAAAAGAGAATTGCTCATACTCAGTCTGCTCTTGACACAAGAGTAGTGAAATTTTAGGGAAGGAGGTAGAGGCTATTCTTGGCCGTGCAAAATGATCATTTAAATCCTCTAGCGTTATGCTTGGTACATGTTGCTCTACGGCTTTACCTATACCTAATGTACAGAGTTAATGCTCTGAAAATTACATATACTATCCCAAGGCAAGTTATATACATTGTGGCTCAGTTTATTCTGGTGCACATGTCGTAAGTCTCGTATTGTAATGTAGCTTAGTTTGAACTTCAGTATTCGTGTAGAATAACACACGTACAATAGGTCATGTGACGAGATGCCAGGAGCAGGAATCTGTCCATGCTTAATTACTTTTTGTGGTTGATTTGTCACAAGAAGATCAATTTTTTTTTTTTTTTTTTTTTTTTTTTTTTTTTTTTTTTTTTTTTTTTTTTTTTGCTAGGGGCTTTACGTCGCACCGACACAGACAGGTCTTATGGCGACGATGGGATAGGAAAGGACAAGGAGTTGGAAGGAAGCGGCCGTGGCCTTAATTAAGGTACAGCCCCAGCATTTGCCTGGTGTGAAAATGGGAAACCACGGAAAACCATTTTCAGGGCTGCCGATAGTGGGATTCGAACCTACTGTCTCCCGGATGCAAGCTCACAGCCGCGCGCCTCTATGCGCTCGGCCAACTTGCCCGGTAGAAGATCAATTAAGGTACGACTTGTGTGGTCAGAGTAATTAACATAATTAGTAGCGTTGAGGAGTAAAATCATCATGTTTGTAGCGAGAAATAAATTCAGTAGATTCTTCGCATCACTAGTCTGCTTTAAAAGGTTAGTGTAAAAGTCACCCATGATTATAATGTCATCGTATGCTGAGATAAAGATTTGCTAATGCCTCTTCAAAATCATCAGGCTGTCTTACTTTAGGCGGCTTGTATACAATCCCTATTAATGTCTTTTTATGGCAGTCTAATTCTATAAACATAAATTCCAGTTGCAGTATAAGTCTTGGGTCAGAAGTGGAAATTATCTTACATTTCAGCTCACCACCTATTTTGTCAGTATGGTCATGGCGTAATACCGAGTATCCGTCAAGGTTAGCTGCCAATGACTGGAAGTCTTTACACATCCACCTTTCACTGATTCCAATACTATGTACCTTATTCACTTCAACAATAGCCTGTATCTCTTCCAGATGAGCTAATAATGACTGGCGCATTGTAAAGACCACAGGTGGCTGCTAAGCTGCTCTTGCAACACAAGTCCTGCAGAAGGTGGTAAGGACAAAAGAGAAGGGGAGGATGAGGGCTGTGGAGGGGAATGCTCGTCAGTGGTATTACTGTTGTACTGGTCAATAAACATATGAAACTAAGGAGTAGGAGAAAAAATTAAGATGTAAAATGAGCTTACCTGAACAACATGGTGAGTAGACTTTCACAAGCATAAACTTACACACAAATATAAATTAATTACTACATACATAATTTCTTTCTCTAAGTTCAAGAGTTCATCCTACTCCGTGCAATGTTTTTTTTTTTAACTGAACCATCGTGCATGTTTGAGTTTTACTTCCATCTTCTCTTAGAACACAAATGCATACATTTTGAGTCCAGCATTTCTGCAGTTCCCGTAAATCCCTTGCCTGATTAAGGCTATTTTTTCTCACACTTGTGAGGGATTCCGGAATTCCTTCCAGTTTGATATGAATTTCAATCGGTAGTAGCCCACGTCTGGTTTCATGTGAGACAACGCCGCTGCTTCCAAGCTCCATTCAAACTGTATATCTCTATGAACATAGCTTTCAGACAACTGAAAGAAATGAGAGGTAGGTGGGTCCCCACACGAGCAGGTGGGGCCTCCTTGGCCAAATGCAGCATGATTAATCCCACTGGTGTGGGGTTGCTGATGCCCCTCGTAGCTCTGTCCTGAAGCATCTCCTTCGCAGGCAACTGCTGTTTCATGTCTTCTTGAATGTTGTTCATCTGTTGCCTTCTGGATCATCCTTGACTCCTTTACCCTGGTGGAAGCAATTCGGTTGTCTTACTCCCCACATTATTTCGATCTCTTAACGTGTCACCTTGTTGAACCTCATATGTCCACTTGCCCACCTCACCATTCATAGTCCTGCCACTCCACCTGCAGTTTTTTCGTCCTCAGTGTTAAGTGTCAAGTTTCTGTTCCATAGAGGGGAATCCCATTATTACGTTCCTCAGTAACATGTTTTCTTGTATGTGACGTTGAATTATAAAAGTGCCGGTCCGACATAAAAATGATTTCATGTACTGTCAATCAAACAACAAACCCTAGAGAAAAAACTCAAAATTCTTAAGAACAACTCTTCTTCACATAAATTCCAGTTTAAGAACCGTAACACACCCTCCAAAACTATTGAACAATTCCATCCTCCCATCGTAAATCTATCTAAAACAACTCTGAGTGATGTTGAAAACTCAATTCTTTCGAAGGGCTTCAAACACAATTGGCCCAATCTCAACACTTTCAATGCAGCCACCAATTTAATTATTGAATCTGAAATAGCCATTAACAAAATGCCAACAGATGAACAAGATGAAATCAGATATGAAGTAAAAAGGAAACTCGAAAAAATCTTCATTAACAATAACAAAAACATTTCTCTTAATAATAATAATAATAATAATAATAATAATAATAATAATAATAATAATAATAATAATAATATTAATAATTTAATTAAAGATAATAAAATCATTTCAGATCTTAAAAAGAAAATCAATGACAATCTCATTATCACCAAATATGATAAAGGCAACACTACTGTCATAATGGATAAAACTGACTACTTAGATAAAACCAAAAACTTTTTCAGTGACCCTTCTTTTTCTATAGTAAAAAAAGACCCAACCACAAAAATCCAATGCCTACTCAAACATACTTTAAAAAACGCTTCCTTTCTCCTCACAGATCAAGAAAAAACTAAATTAATAAACATGAACCCAGGACTACCCACTGCCAAAGCCCTCCCTAAAATTCACAAAACTAACATTCCCATCCGTCCAATAATCAATTACAGACCCAGTCCCCTATACAACACTTCTAAATTCATCCAAACATTTTTACTAAAAAATTATCGATTTTTATCCAACAAATCTATCAAAAACACTTCTGATCTAATCAACAAATTAAAGAATTTTGAAATCCAACCAAATTTCTCTCCATTCTTTTGACATTGTGAACATGTACCCTAGTATTCCAATTTCAAAATTATTCCCCATTATAAACAACAACCTAAACAAATTCAGTAACCTAAGTAAACTTGAAATTCAAGACTTCATGTCTATTTTAAAATTAGTTCTCAACAATAATTATTTTACCTTTGACAACACCATTTATCAACAAGATGGCTTGGCTATGGGCTCACCAGCTTCTGGCATTCTTGCTGAAATTTACCTCGACTTCTTAGAAAACACAAGAATTAATAATAATAATAATAATAATAATAATAATAATAATCGTCATTTCTCCAACATCCTCTTTTGGGCGAGATATGTCGATGACACATTAGTAATATTAAATGAGGAATCAACCAACGCAGCCTCTACACTTCTTCATCTCAACAACTTAGACTCTAACATTAAATTCACCCTCGATTCAGAACACAACCAAACTCTTAATTTTCTAGACCTAACTATTACTAGACATCCTTCTTCTTTATCTTACAAAATTTTCAGAAAACCAACCCAAACAGCAACCACAATAAGACAAGATTCTTCGCACCCCCAAGCTCATAAACGTGCTACTTATAACAGCTTAATTTTTCGTGCCTTCAACACCCCTATGTCCAAAAAAGATTTAAATAATGAATTAAACACCATCCGCAACAACTCCTTCATAAACCACATCATCAACAAATTCAAACACCATCCAAAAACCACTTTATCTAAAGACACAATAAAACCAACTGCTTTTTCCACCTTCACTTTCACTCAGGATGCTTATAAAATAACTAATATTTTTTTAAAACATAACATGAAAATTTCTTTTAGAACTAACAATAGAAATCTTGATATCTTACACAACTCTAATGCTTTTTCTAAATCTGGTGTATACAGATTCAAATGCAACAACTGCAATTCCTCCTACGTCGGACAAACTGGCCGCAACTTCAATATCAGGTACTCTGAACATGTCAACGCCATTAAATACAACAGATTCTCTGCCATAGGACAGCACATACAAGACTCCAAGCATAGTTTCACCAGTATTGACAATGACATGAATATACTTAAAATCATTAACAAAGGCCCCCTCTTAAACATTACTGAAAATTGCTTTATCCACCTTGACCAGTACTTCAACCCTAATTTCAATTTAAACGACATTTCTGAAAAACCCAATATCCTTTTTGACTTCCTAATTCTTCTTCTCAAAAATTCCAAATTCCAAAACCCCAATTCTATTTTCCATGCCTTACAAAGTTCCCACCCACATTTTCTACCTCCAATAACCCACCCTCCTAACCCACCCTAAACTACCCCTCCTTCATTTCCCTATCTTATCCTTCCTCAACACCATTTAACTTCAATTTCTTTTATTCTTTCTCTTATTTCACTATCACTCTTCCTCTGTTAATTTATTCTACCTTCTCTATTTAAAAAAAAAAAACACCATCGACCTTCATTTCGGTTCTCCTCTTTCAAATTTTAACTCTTGTCTTGCGCCAACTTCGACTACGTCAGTCATGACCTAAAATTTTTTCAATTTAAAAAATAGCGCACTGTGCATATAAGTTTTCATTTGTTTTCCGATATTACGCTTTTTACTATATTTTTTTCTCTTTACAATTGTTTTTTCAAGTCAACTGTTTTCCAAGAACTTAGCAGGAGCACAAGTACTCATTCAATTATACTGATTTGCGTTGTATATTTCTATATACACGTACTTAACTTCCCGCAACCGAGACAAATACTGGACCTTCAGGATATTCTCCATTCTACTTTGGCATTCGAGACCGCAGCGCATGACCTTGAATGTGCCGCGCTGATCACCGGGAGCTGGCGGTTTGCTTCTACAAATCTACTCATCTGCGACTTCAAGTTATTTATGATCTTCATATATTATTTGATAGTGTTGTGACTTTGTGCCTGACAGAGTGTGGAAACTGACCCATTTGACCGTTCTCCAATATTCATAAACATTGTGAGACTTCGCCTATCATTGCGTGTGCCATACTACCATTCTTAATATTACGTACTGTTTTCTTTTAAGTGACTCACAATTTCTACCCCCATCGTTAATTTATGTTTCATCTTATACTGATCCAGAGTTTACTTAATCTTTTTCTTTTTCATATGCATTGTTTTACATGTTTTTACGGCTGACGATGACCTGGACTAGGGTCGAAACCGGTCCCATTTATAGTTACTATTAAATAAGAATGTAATCACTACATTTCTTTCTTTTATGTATTGAATAGGTTGAACCTCTTTTTCAGTTATTTAATTTTTAATGCTCTATATATACACTGAAACCTCATTAGCACGTTCTTCATTAACTATTTTTCTCGCTTAGCACATTGCAAATTAGAAGTCCCAATTCCCATCGTATTAAATCTATATTTTAAAAAATACATCACTTATCGCATCACAAATTTTTTGCTATTACCGTGTAGTATGATCACATTATTCCTAGCCCTTGTGAAACAAACATGATTTGCAACTCGGGTAAGAGCCTTCGCCACAGGAGGCAGGTCTGGAAAAATTGCGCAATAACAGAAAAAGGCCTTGAATTTTTGAACTTCGCGGAGTAAGTTGCATCTTCAGGGAGCAAGCTGTTAGCTTCAGGAATGTTCAGTTTTTCATGCCGATTAGCAGTGAGATTGCTGAATAACCCAGCAAGCCTATCTGTGCTTGTATTTTACATTCCATTCAGAAGTTAGAAATTTATTCTGTGTAGAGTGGTACAGTGAAGGGTAGCGAATATATGTCGCTTGATAGCCTTAGAAACATAATCCTGTGAAGTTGGCTAGCATGGTGCATACCTTATTTACCTGTGAAGTTGGCTAGCATGGTGCATACCTTATTTACTTGTATATTAGACCCTCTCGCATATTAGACCCCCTTGGCTTTTCGAGACGAAGAAAATGGAAAGAAAAAAATTCCCTCCCCCCACCCCCAACACAATTCGTCAGAGGAGAACAAAGATTCCACTTCAAAGCGGGTACAAGCCTTATGCAACTCTGATGACAAAACACAAATTTGTTAATAGTTTCGTCCGTACAACGCACGAAATGAAAACACACGTCGAAGTCGTGCGGTACATCTGTGTTTCGTAGTTAAGAAATGTCCGCCTCCATAGTGCAGGCCTACTGCAGCTCTGATGACATCGCACAAATACGTGAATAGTTTTGTGTCCGACCCACGCATTGCAGGCATGCATCAGTCATGCTATACGTCTGTGTTTTGTAGTTAAGAATGTCCGCCAGCGTAATGGTTAGCATAATTAGCTGCCGTTCTCGGGAGCCTGAGTTTGATTCCCGGTAATAATAATAATAATAATAATAATAATAATAATAATTGCCAGAGATTTACGAATGGCAGGAAGATTGATTTGTGGTAAAAATGGTACATGCAAATCCCTTCCAACGGGGGCCTGACTAAAAAAGAGCTGCACCACCTCGGGAGGAGGAAACGAGTTTACTTTAATTAAGAAATACTCACGGGCCAATATAGGGTTTTTTGAGAGAGAAGTAGGTTTAAAACATGATAAGAACAATCCAATCACAATTGTTTTTCTCATCAATATACCTAACAAATAATAATAATAATATTGATTTCTTCATGTCCCTACGTACTTTCAACGATCTTCAGAGATGCCAAACAAAACATACTAGGGTATGTGTTAAAAAATGGGAGACAATGAACGTATGAAGTTAAACATTATGATAATAAAACGCATTACTACCACACCTGTAGATATCCATAAATGCGGCAAACTTCTTATTATTTTTATTCTTTCCGTCATGGAACTTTTGGCACTATCCAGGCGATAGCATACCTGACCTAAACAATGCAGTCTCTCTTATCTCATTTACAGATTTAGGTAAATCCTGATGTGATAAATGTAGAGAACAAGCATGAAATATACTTAAAAATAGGGTCTGGCTTTCAACAGCCGCAGTTATCTAAGGAATGCTTCCAGTCACTATGTATTACATTCGGAAATACAACTCGTAACATACGCTAATTATCAGCTGGTGGTTGGCATGCTTTCAACAACACAACTTTACTCAGAAGGAGTGACTTCTGCTACACATGCACCAGCTGGGAATATCAGAGACCATCTCCAGAAACCATTTGGGAGTAGCTTCACACGGTTTGGACTGTATAATCGAGAACGAAACTATTTTTAAAAGGTTGAAAAAGACGGGACCTCATATGCTCTCGATTGCAGTGCATGGCTGACGAGATTGCAGTGAAGGTGACTTCACTTGGAATTACGACGCGCCGGAAGCAGGGAACATTCTCTTTGACAGGGAAGTTAGTGGCGCAAGACATTTAAAATGAAAGCAGTGATCAGGTTTACTATGTGGTAGGCCTGCTCATTTGACAGAGACAAATGACTGGCAATTGAGTTATATTGTATCAATATTGCATAATATGATAATACGATACCCTTATCACTTTTCTCTACGGGAAATTTGGGATTTACGTCATTTGCAAGGCATTCTTTCAGAAATGCAATGTTTTTGGTTGCATTCATTAATTTGATCTTAATGTTCCGGTATATGTATGCGTTACGTTTTGCCTGGTTGGCTGTTATATCTTGATTTATTAGTTTCATTATTTCCCGTATTGATAGTTATCGTATATCATAGAAGAGAAAAGAACGGATTCACCTAATCAATACAAGTTTATTGTAAGTTCCTATATTACAGTACCGGTTTCGACTCTTTTTATAAAGTCATCTTCAGCTGTACATTACCTTTACATTAGTGAAAGTTGGTATTGCGCCTTGCTAAGTAAAAAGAGGGATGTGATCTTCAATGATACTTTGATTCTTTTATGGACCCCCCTCGCAAATGTTTTCATATTTGTTGACTGTTGTTTCTCACACTTTTCAATGCACTGTTGGTATTTTTTAAGCCCCAATGAAAACGGTTTTCACATTTATTCTTGTATTTTTTCACACCTTTTAATACTCTTCTATCGTCTTTAGAAACTGTAGGCATAGCTTTCAGTGTACCCACACGTACATGATGTAAAATACACTCGTGTCATGTCATGTATGTAATGCTTCCATACCCGTGATGGATAGTTTTTATTTGTGTATTCAGTAGTGCGTTTTCTTTCTTAACATGTTCTCTTTCCTTGTCTCCTGCAGAAATGTCTTAATGAGGTTGCTCCCACTTACCATGTTCAAATTTTGATGTCCTTCATTCAGTATTTTGGCCAGTCCTTGCACATTTGTCAGTCCAGTTGGACCGGCATTACCTTAGTGATGCGATGAATGTTAGTGAGATAGAGAATGCTAATTACCCTTACAGACAGCGGGTGTTCTGACATGATGTAGATTTAATTTTCGTATTAAAATGTTCATTTTGCACTTTTTCATTACTTTAATGATTTTCCATAAAACTGTACTTCAACATTTTTTAAAGAACACTTCAAACTTGTAGCCCAGGGCACTTGCACATCCAGCACAGAGTCTGAAAATGTGAAGAAAAAAGTCTAAAAATGTCCAAGTCTAAAAACGTCAATGAACTACCCAGTAAGCAATAGAACATAATAACAATCAATAATATACACACCGAGCAAGTTAACCATGCAGTTAGTGGTGCAGCTGTGAGCTTGCATTCAGAAGATAGTGGGTTCGAACCCCACTGTCATCAGCCCTGAAGACGGTTTTCCGTGGTTTCCCATTTTCACACTAGGCTATAATTAAGGCCATGACCGCTTCCTTCCTACTCCTAGCCCTTTCCTATCCCATGATCACCATAAGACCTTTCTGTGTTGGTGCGACAAAAAGCAAATGGCAAAAAATAAAATATATATATATATGCAACATTTTTTTTTTTTTTTATCATAAGTGTTTAAGAAAATGTGTGAGACTAACAATTTACTCCTTATTTTGGATTTGATCATCGGATAAAGCAGTCGCCAAAACTCTTGATTTTAGAAAGAAAAAATATGAACATGGAAAATTAATTACAAGTAATAAATTAAATTAAAATTAAATTTTTGTTTATTTGTTAATAGGAGTACATTCAGATATGGAAACCGGGCAGATTTCAACAGTCATCCCTTCAATTCAGGAATCATAAGACAATACAGGAGACGGAATTTTTGAAGTGCTGGATGGTCATTGAAGAATGAAGTTACAAATGCTTCATTTCGTAATTTAATTGTGTACTTTTGAGTAATGTAAAATAAGAAGTTATGGAGTATCTCATTTTGACTTTATGTAGGTCTCCTAAACAAAATGTATTTATAGTTTGAAGAAATAACTGTTCAACTTTCCATGAAAAACTTTTAATCCATTTCGTCTCATCTTGTACCATCAGGAGCCGATGATCTAGATGACCTACTTTAAGCAAAAATCATCATCATCATCATCATCATTGCCGTCATCTAACTATGGAATGAAGTGGCAAAAGAATGCAGAACAATTATGTCAACTTTGTTCTTTATTCTTGCTATTTAATGGACCTCTCTCATTACAAGCAGGACAAGTTGTAATTAACCCACTGATTAGGATTAGAAAAATTATAATGACGAGGAAAATTATTATAAATTTAAAATAATCAGTGGATCTAATTCGAATTGCCTTATTTTCCTCTAAATTTAAAAAGAGTAAAAATATTAAAATTGAATAAGGCACTGGCATAGAAGTAAAATAATGTATTTAATTCAAATTAAAAATACACAAAGAGGATGATGATCATTTGACATTTTCAAGATCATTACAGCCCTTGTGATTAGCTAAATGCACATGAATGGTTGAATTTACCTTGCAGAAAAGTGAACTTACTCCTTTGGAAACACCAGTCATAGTTTTTGCATTCTCACATACAAAACCTACCCAATTTCCCCATGGGATTTTTTCCTTTCTTCAATGACCATCCAGCACTTCAAAAATTCCGTCTCCTGTATTGTCTTTTGATTCCTGAATTGAAGGGATGACTGTTGAAATCTGCCCGGTTTCCATATCTGAATGTACTCAATGTATATGTAAACAGCTAAGACTTCATATGCTAACACAATTTCTAGAGTTCTACCAGGCTCTGGCTAAGTGGATTCCAAGCCAAGTCTCAGAGGTACAAGCTTCTAATGATTTAACTATTGGAACATTTCTAGACAAGTTTTGTGCCAAAACCTGACTTCTGTAAACATTATCTCCTACTTTGTTTTAAGTGTCTTGAATCGATAATGGGTGATTTGAAGAAAGTTGATAAAAGGGCTCCTTTGGTGGTCGGTTGACAGAGAACAGAACACCATACTGAGTTACATAACATCAGATGTATGTTCGGTAACATGAGGAATTTAGAGCACTATTCAGTCAATATGGTTTTAGCTCTGCTCAGAGCAGGATCAGTTTTCATAAGTACCAGAGTTAAAGAACATTAATACAAAAGAAAAATTATTCAAATTGGATGGAAAGAAGCTCGAAAGGGTATCCCCACCTCTTTTCGTACTAGGAAAACCTACTGTCATGTACTGGACATACTTTTGGTTTTGAGTTAAATAAATTGCCATGAACATTTTTTATATTCCTATAGAATTGGACAATAGGGGGGGGGGGGGGGAAGTGATCCACCTAGAATTAAATAATTATAGACCTGTCTATTTTGTTAAATTTCTCAAATACCCAAACCCCACTGTTATTTGAGATGGAGAAATATATCCACCAGGTCTGTATAGCAGGCAAAGTATTTTGTAGATGTGAGACTGTATTCTTCATTAATGTCTTCTATTGTTCTCAGTACTAAATGAAGGCTTGGTGAAGTTCCTCATGGATCGTGATGACCTACACATGGAGCAAGACTCGATGCTTGTTGACATTGAAGACCTCACACGATACCTGTAAGTTGATCAGTAATTCCTAGATAATGTAAACAAATGAAAAGGTGAGTCAGTAGAACCCACCTGATCCAATCTTGTTAAACATACTTGATAGAAACTTCCCGTCCTGAAGGTAACGAAGTAATGGAAAGGAGCAGACAAATGACAAATCAGGTCATGTATAGAAAGACAGCACATTATCAACATTCTCACGATAACTGTAAATAAATCAATTCCTTCTATCATGGAAAGGAATTCACACAAAACCATTACACTACAGTCCTGCAGTTTATGAAGGAACACATCCGTTAATCTTATAGTTTTCTATCTCGCCATCAGACATCTCCTAAATTGTTCCCACGTAGGCTGACCTGACCTTACCTCCCGGTAAAAGTTAGCTTGCTATCTCTCGATTGCAGTTTCGGACATAAACTAAGTCACTGAAGGAGCAATAAAAAGTGGAGACAAGAATAAACATGTAAACACAAAAGGTCAAGGACAGCCTCCACATCTTGGAATAGCAGTACTGCTACATTTCTTCTCAGCCCCTGATGCAATCTTCAACACTCATTGAGGGTAGACAGAGGAAAAGATAAGGACGAATACAGGTGGTAAGTGACTAAGAGCACAGAAGGGAAAAAGAATCAATATAAATAATGAAAAAGGACAAACAAAAATCAAATTGATTCATACATAGAAAGATAGGATAAACTGATCTTTATCTTTTTGTTGCAGTTTTTTTGTAAATCACTTGTGTCTATCATAAGATGTTGGTAGTTTGTTTCTTTCTCTTTGCATGTTCCTCAAGCTAAATAGTTACTCTACTTTCTTTCTTCACAGAAGTGCCAAAGAACAGACAGTAAAGGAGCAACAAGATGTTCACTTACTAAACCAGAACAACAATTTGATGACATCATCCAAACCAAAGATCAACAGGATAGCAAGTCTTGTGAAGAAATAATGTGTATGTCGGGTTGAGTTCAGAAAGACAGCTTTAAGTGTGTTAGGACACAGTGAATTAGCTGCTTCTGATGTAATGTGGTGCAAAAGTTCAACAGAAACCTAGTCGAAGCCACTTTACATTCCTTGAGAGTGGGTGATTTATTAGATTGTTTTTGAGTACTTTTCCTTTTTTCTCAAGTGGAAATAAGTGTACTGTACTGTATATTATGTATCATACTAACAAATTCCAACAACTGCTCATTCCTTTTGTTTGTTGTTTATTGTGACTAAACCCAACAAAATCACTGGCAGTTTTGCAATAGAGAATACTCATAAGTAGCAGATCTCCTTTATCTAATAATCATGAGCCAAAGGTAGGTGTAGCAGTGACCAGCTACTCTTGCTGTTAATGTGATTTTCGGGAGAGCAAATCTAGGTAAGAAGTATCGTATTGACCCAAATATGAGATAATGAACTAAAATAATTTAATAAGAAATGAACTAAAGTTTTATTTTACTATAAATTATCCTGTCTTTGGTTCTCTAAATGCTCTTTTTGATGTGTCACCATGTTGCATGTTACACTTGAAAACACCAATTTTATTCAATTTTTAAGCCTGTTTTGCCTCTCATAAAACTTGCAATTTGAAGGTTATATCATAACTTCTTCTCTCTCCTGTATTTTTCTGAAGTGACACACGACCTGCCATGACTGGAAAACTGGCCAAAGCTTTGTTTAGAGCAGCATGCTAACCATTTAACCATGGAGCCGGACTCTCTCGAAAATGAGGCTGCACTTTTAAGATGGACATATTGAGGCCAATAAGGAAATGTGTGACTAGCCAAGACTCAGTACTCAGCACATAAGGCTGTACACTAAAGAGTAAATATTGCTGCTCTATTCTCATCACTGCTGCCAATCTGACTAGTTACATACTGAAATCACCAGACATAACCATATAACCACAATGTAAGCGTCAGTAATTAATTCCGTTTTCAAGCTCAATGTGAAATTAAGGAAATGAACACACTCTCTCACCCTCAATCAAGTTAATGTTATATATTTCTGCCTTTATTTTGATATTCACATTACTCTAAACCTATTTTTCCACTGTTTGCCTGGTGTAAATAATTCAACTCATTTCTTGAAATTTGCTATTATTTGTCAGACTGAAGTGAAACCACACTGTAATAATACTCACAACCAAAAATATTACATGTACATATGCTGTAAGTCAAACCGTACCAAAGTCGAGACAAGGTTAGGTTAATAACAAAATTTCCTTCCATTTCAGCTGACTCTCATTATGTCAGAAACTTATCATAGAATAGGGAAGTAATGTTACTTTCCTTTTTGGAGGAGTTCTTGCTGATTTTTCTTGTTTAAGACATCCTAACTGAATTCTATACATAAAAATTGGACGAAATAAGACCATATTAATGAAATGCTGTGTTCATTATTTCACACTTCCTGTGTTATTAAATGCATTATTCAAACGTGCCACAATTCTACTTACCTGGTATTATCCAAATAGATTTCACAATCCTACAGAAAAAGAAGATATGCTGTACTTATTCTGTCAAATGTGACACTAGTGCTTTTCACAACACGGCAGTGGCAGTACGTAAAATCTTGCAAGTCACAAAAAGAATATGACTACATAGTGCCAACGTACAAGATGAACAGTAAGTGTATGACATTGTATCGGCAAGTATGGTTGGTGACGCTGAATCAAACCCAACGGTTAGAAAATAACAGCAGAGAACCTTTTTGAAATTGCTCAAATACACCAACTTTGCGTTAAAAGGACTGCGGGAAAAAATTTGTAGCACCTCTGCGGCTCCAAATGCTATGAAAGCAGTTAGTGGGATGTAAAACCAACAGGATGAAGCCAAGCCTTCCAGCTGAAATCCAATCATGTAATTCTAACAATCAATTTAAAAGATCTTAATAAATAGCCATATGTAAAATGATGCCTATTATCTTCAAAGATTCATACTATTTAGGTACCATTGCTACATGTATTGTTGTTTCTGTATTGCCTCTTGTACTCTGCTTGTTGGGATCTAAAAGTATGAAACCACTTTCCATTTATTGAGAAGTCAGAGATCAAACTTTAGGACATCATTATCATATGCTAGTGGTAGATACAGATCCTGTCGTGTTCAATTGAATTTGAATCAGAATCTGAAGTTACTTCAACTGTAATTCAGTGTTCTGTTAGAAATTTTGCCAGGTATTTTGTAAACTGCCTACAAGACAGACTACCACGACCAGTCTTACAAGCCCATCTTGTGGCCATGATCGTTAAGGCGGCCGGTTTGAGTCCCATTGGTAGGAAACATCTTCACCATATGATTGTGTGCCAAAAGTCTGAATTCAGTTCCACACCTCTTCACAGTGCTTGTATATAGTGAGGCCACAGAACGTTATTCATGGTGATTCTTCAGTCAGATGGGGACATTAAGCGTTGAGCAGACCCGCTGGTGTTATACAACAGGAATAGCCTATGTGCCGACATTGGCTTTCACCTCCTCCCTACCTTGTTATCTGCACACCATATAACATGTCGTCGTCGTAGTGGACACGCTCATAATATTCTTTGCCTCTGAAGCAAGGAGTAAGCAAATAATGTTATTTTTTGTAATGTTACCTAGGTTCAGAGCTGTCACCGCTCTTTTTCATTCTAGTGCTGGACATTGTAACACCAGACCTGTGCTCTCCTTTACCATGGACTTTTCTCTACACAGACAATGTCATGTTGATCTCCATCTGCAACGGCAAACCCAAGAATCGAGCAATCGGCTGTTGCAATACGGCCTGCACCACAATAAAAAAGAAGACTGATTATGTGATATTACATCCACAAGCAGTCGAAACCATTCACGTAGATGGTGAGGATCTGCCGTGAGTGACAAGATTTAGGTATCTTTGCTCCACGGTCGCTGATGATGGCCAACTTGTCGAAGAGATCAGAACGAGGATAACCGCAGCCTGGATGAAAAGATAAACAACAACCAGTGTCAACTGCAACCAGAGGATGAGACAATCTCAAATAAAAAATTGTGCTGTAATCCGATCTGTCGCACTGTATGGATGCAAATGTTGGCCGACTATGACTGAGACTGGACTTTAGCAACTAAATGGAGATAACGAATCCATGTAGCAGATCCCGCCACCAGGAGGGACAGTCCCACTAACTACTTTAACAGGTTCTAAAGATACCTAGGTGATGGAATTTTTTCCCGCAGGATTTCTTTTACATACCACTAAATCTACTGTCACGAGGCTGGCATATTTGAGCGCCTCCAAATACCACCAAGCTCAGCCAGTAGTTAACCCGCCAACTTGAGCTGTCTGAACTACTCAGTCCAACTCTTTGACTAAAGTGGTGCACACAAATAATTGAAGATCATAAACTTCTCCATCAACACGGCTGATGATTATATCCAAGTATCTGGGCATTACAATTCACGCCTTTTAGAATGGGTATCGTAACTTCTTTATTAGGAAGGCAATCGAAATCTTGCTGTTCCACTTGCAAATAATCTAGAAGTGCATTTTAAATTTTAACAACCATCAGTTTTTATAGATCAGTCTTATACAAAAATAAGCATTTTTTAAACAGTTTATTGAGTATTACGCCTGTTTAACAATATTACAAAATATTGATATAGATTTCAATAAACCAACAAAACTTGAAACATTCACTTTCTAATTTTTTATATGAAATCTTCCAGGATTATTATCATTGAGGTCTATATTTTACAAGACATCATATTCAGTGCTATAATGGCAAATGAGTTGTTGTTCTTGCGTCATTGAAGATTGATGATCGATTGAACATCTATGTATATAAAAAGTTTTGTCTGTACATTGCTCAGAATTTAAAAAGAATGGTATATCTGTATTGGTCGTTTCCACACTAACAAGGAATGCACTTTTTCCTTTTCCGTAATCTGTCTGTTTGTATGTATGTACACGCATCACGAGAAAATGGCTGAAGAGAATTTAATGAAAATCGGTATGTAAAGTCGGGGAATGAGCCACTAAAATCTAGGCTATAAATCATTTTATTCATGCTGAGCAAAATGGTAGTTTTGGGCAAGGCCTAAAATTTAATTCTCAAATATTTCTGTTATTAGTGGTCCTATCGATAAATACCGCATAACTAAAGTTATATAGAATTAAATTTCCGATCATTGATGCCTTATACATTTTTATCGTGCCAGTTGTGATAACAGAGATATTCATGAATTTGTATTTTTATTGCTAAGTCCATATCAACGCGAGTCACGAGAAAATGGGTAAACAGAATTTAATGAAAATCGGTATATAGAGTCAGAGAATAAGAAACTACAGTCTAAGTAAGCAATTGTATTCACCCTGGATGAAATGGTACTTTAGGGGAAGGCGCCTAAAATTTAATTCACCTATGTTATCGGTCCTATTGAAAAGAATACAATTTACGATCATTTATGTTTTATACAGTTTTACCGTACCGAGTATGATGAGTAGTATGTGAGAGTCGGAAGAAAACTAAATGTGAAGGCCTAGAATATCGAAAGCTCGTAAAATTAATTAAGAATAACATTACGTTGACCATTGATTGTTTTGAATTTGTGATGTTCTTTGTCTCTAATATTGCCACTCATCTCCGATAGATGGGATTACTTCTGTGTACCGGCCTGAATGTTGGAGGGAAATAGCAGGGCAGTTAGTAGATAACGTTCTTCTCTAGCATACCATTCCTCTGGTTCATACATTTTCTGATACTGCTGGTACCAACCGGGCGAGTTGGCCGTGCGTGTAGAGGCGCACGGCTGTGAGCTTGCATCCGGGAGATAGTAGGTTCGAATCCCACTATCGGCAGCCCTGAAAATGGTTTTCCGTGGTTTCCCATTTTCACACCAGGCAAATGCTGGGGCTGTACCTTAATTAAGGCCACGGCCGCTTCCTTCCAACTCCTAGGCCTTTCCTATCCCATCGTCGCCATAAGACCTATCTGTGTCGGTGCGACGTAAAGCCCCTAGCAAAAAAAAAAATGCTGGTACCTAACACGCTGGTTCGTTATAGCATACCTGCTAACCCTTCCGATTTACCCGGAAACTTCCCGGTTTTTAACTCGTCTTCCGATTTTCCGATTTATTTTTACTTCTTCCTATTTTTGACCAATATAACTTCTAGTACGGCCAATACTCTTCCCCTGTGTTTGTGTAATTTACGAAACCTCATTTTCAAGAGTATTTATTTGATGCTTTATTTCGTGAGTATTTCGTCCTGCGCCTTCGTGTATCGTGTTTCCCGCTCACCACAGCAGCGTGTCCGCTTTATACAGCTGGGGATTCGGGGCGGCAATTGTCCTGCAAGCAAGACAGGCTGGCGTGCGCTAGCGACTCAGTTAATCGGGATGAATGAGTTTATTATTGTTCGCGCGCTGTTAACATCGTTTCTGTGCGTAGTTTCGTCGGAGTTTTAGGCCCCTTTTTTTCTTGCATTTGTATGCTTTCCCCCACTGCCAAAGTCGTATGTTAATAATGTATGGGACATATAGAATTGTTTTGTATGTGGTAGTTTCGCGTATTTAAGTGCATCATTTTAATGAGTTGAATGTTTTTAAGGGGGTTGTGTCGGTGACAGTTTCAGGTAGTTTATTTTCTCGTTAAGGCCAAAAATATAACAAACGTTATCTCCAAGTGTTCAGAGATACCTGTAAATTTCCGTTCATTTTACCGTGTGATAAAGAAACTACCATATTCTTTCGCGTAATTAACGCCCTTGCATAATTAACGCATCCCAATATTTTTGGGTCCAAAGTGGACAAAAAACAAATGTTCACGTATTTGACGCTCCCACAACTTCGAACATCCATCACGCAGCTCCGGTTGCGTTTCGAAACTACTCAAGTAGCAGGCTTCCTATTGCGAAAGCGGGCATTCCAGATACAGGGCAACGTGCTGTTATTAGCCGGCACTAGTTTTACGAGTGTTTCGAGTACGTGGCATTCTGTGATCTCAAAATTGTCAGTCCACAGTATTCTAGTAATACTGCATCATACTAACTTGCGGTGATCAGTTACGCCGAAACATACGGGAAGAGGGCAGCGAGTATTCAATGCCCAAATGAAAAGTGCGCTACCGCGGTAACAGAAGTGCACTTCAAGCGGCCAACATGTCTCGCAAAGCATTTCGCGGACCAAAAAGCAGCAAGTTTCCGCAAGTAGAGAAAGATCTGCTTAAATATATGATTTTGTGACGCAACGTTGGATAAGCAATTTCTCACGAAATGCAGTATTTTAAAGAATGTGAAATAACCGCTGCACATGGAATCAGTGTCTCGGATTTGAAGGTTAGCCGAGTCTTGATTAATTTTATCGTTTTGTGACTGAGAAGCGTAAAGTGAGGAATATTTGATCTCCCTTATAGGAACCGCAGATCAGACGCCAATCAGTTTCCATATGCCACAAAGTCGAACAATCGATAAGAAAGGATCATACAGTGTTATCGTACGCGCTACCGGAAGCAAAAAACAACGATGTACTGCAATGCTTGCTATAACCAAATACAGTAGAGACAATACACGACACTTACGGATTTCGCCTTGCTAAAATGGGAGACAATTCGACGGTGGCGCTCCTAATGACTTGACCTGAACAAATCGCGCTAAATTCAAATATCAATGGAAATGTATATACGGAAGTGGATAAATAAATTACGTCTAGAAAGAAAGTGGTATTGAGATATTAACTTCGAAGTTGCTAAAGCAATTCTGGGTAAATGAATGAAGAATTATTTAAAAGGTTATTATTCAAAGACTGAAATTAGACATATAAACAAGGTGTGAAATGGACTGCTGTGAAATGGCTTGATCTTTCATTTATGCATTACTTTTTTAGCTTTAGCATACCTGCCTGAAATCTTACGGTTGGATTTGTCTTTTTTCCTCATTTAAAAACAATGTATCATCATATTAAGACATTTGTCAATAAAAATATCGGCACATTCCTTACACACATGATGCAATGAATTAACATTTAATAGCTGGACAATTTTCCTCTTAACATGAAGCCTACTAACAGAAAGAAAATCTATAAAATCCCGGCTTTAATCTGAGAAGAAGGATAAAAGAAAGAAAAGTTTGAAAATGTTGTCGATAGTGATGCTTTGAGGAATATTTACGTACAATTAGAGTAAAAATGTAAGATACCCTTGGCTGTACAGTCGAGGATTTTTAAAGTCGCTGGCCTGGAAATGATCTGAACAGATCTTATAATTCTTGTGCAAGCGTAACGTCCCTTCTTTCTTGTACACTTTATCCAAATCGCTTCTGTGACATTTCAAAACCCACAGATCACACCTACAACAACACATCGGTATTGAAGGTTAACTGCTGCACTATACAATAAAATATGCGTATTATATTTTAAGCCCGTTAAAACGTGGGTCGAGCAGGTCAGAAGATTATGAAGTACTATAAAAATCTCTGTCACTGGAAGAATATATATGCAAACACAATATTACTTACATGTTCTTGTCACGAGGGAACCTGAAGAACGAGCGCGCATTTTTCTCTACTTCGTAATTACTGCAGCCAAACACAGCACATACCTTTCCCCTCATGTTGACAGGAGATATCAAGGAATGGCACACGCTACTATTTAATTATGTCAATTCACTGAAAACGCATAAATAACACCAAAAACTTCACACAAAAATACACGTGCTCTTATGACAGAATCAGTACCGTTCAGGTCTATCCGCTAGAGTGTGCTCCAATAGCTGTCCCTCGATATCTCGCTCAGTGTCGTGTATTGTCTCTACTGTATTTGCTATAACAGCTGATCTCAGAAAGCTTACACCTTACATTGATCTAAAACGAAAAACAATGCCCAAAGCAAAATTTCCGCGAGTGATCCACGTTCGTATTCAAGAAGAAGAAGGATGGATGGACACGTCACTCGTACAAGATTGGATACGAACGGTTTGGAGTAATGTAGCAGGGTCCCTCCTTCGATGCCCGGCCCTTCTCGTGTTGGACAGTTTTTTTGCCGGTGTGTCATTGTTATGGCATTACATGAATTGTACTTTTATTAGTTCATGTTTTCACTCCAGGTCGTATTGTCAGCTCGTAATGGGAAGAATATTTTCCAGTCGGTACTTCCATCCCACGTGTCTAACTTACCTGATGTACCCTATTTGAATTTTCAGGAAAAATCTCACTCCGGAATTTTACGCCAAATGACGATAACCGCAAACGAGTTGAACCAGTTGTGTTTTTATATTATATTTGATGTATCTTTTAAATGTAAATGAATTGTAAATATCTTAATTGCTTGAATAATTTACGCATCCGAAGTTTTCGCCTGTATTTTTCGTCAAAAAGTGCGTTAATTACGCGAGAAAATACGATATTATGCATTTTGTTGCGTGTGTCGGTGTGACATAAATATTATTATTCGTTTAAGTGTCATAAATGATAATGATAAGGTACATTTTCTTGTAACCATTTTTATGTTTTGGTAGTTTAAGATTTGAAATTTAACGGTCAATTCGCATTGTAACTGTAGATATGTATGCCTTTTATCTTGACCTTTTTTCACCTAGACTGTGGTGGAATATGTGTGATGAAATCCAGGAATAAAAAAATCTTCCTATTTTTGGTTTCTAAAAGTTGGCAGGTATGGTTGTAGTATTCCAGATATTTGATCCCTACTCTGACGCGCTGATTGGATTGATCATTGTGAATGGTTAACGGAATAATGGCAGAGGTTCACTTCCCATTTGTCCGGCTCCATGGCTAACTGGTTAGCATGCTGGCCTGTGGTCATAGGGGTCCTGGGTTCGATTCCCGGCAGGGTCGGGAATTTTATCCATCATTGGTTAATTTCTCTGGCACGGGGGCTGGGTGTATGTGTCGTCTTCATCATTTCATCCTCATCACGACACGCAGTTCGTCTACGGGCTTCAAATCGAAAGACCTGCACCTGGCGAGCCGAACATGTCTTCGGACACTCCCGGCACTAAAAGCCATACACCATTTCATTTACAGAACTTCCCAGTCTTCACATAAATAAAGCCGTTTTGTCTCTTCCCCATCACGTTTCTAGGGTAGCGTTGAGAGCTATGCAATTTATTACTATCTTACTCACAACGTGTACACTACCTAACCTTGAATTCTGTATACAAATGTAGAATTCCGTACCGAAGCACGGGTACATCAGCTAGTCTGTGATATAAAATACTTGAAATAAACCATTTCAGCCGCAAACTCCAACTCAATGTCCTGAGGCTAATACGCTGTAACCCCGTGGGTGGAGGATGCAGATCAAGAATGCACCCGTGGTATCCCCTGCCTGTCAACTAAGGGGTGATTGACTTAAAACCATGAGACTACTTGTGATTAGTACCATTACGTGAAGAACACCATGGGTTGATGTTATTTGCGATTAGTAACACTATGGGTCTACATTACCTACACCACCAATCTGGGCGTTGCCTGTGATTAGTATCATCATGTGCAGGGAAGCGGGTGCTCGGCTGCACAGACTAGTGTCTAGCAAGAGAATGTGCCGAGCACTATGTTCAGAATGGGTCTGCATTACCTGTACCTACCTGATCTGTTTTTCAAATGTTATTAAGTTTTATGTACTACATCTTTTTACATGTAGAATATTAGTTTTAAGAATTTATCCTTTTATTATACCTAATTTATTTCATATTCACTTAACCTTAACACTCATCATTCTCATATTACTATTAATTTTATTAGTATTAAATCTATTATTGTAAAGTGATACAATGTAATATATGTATACTTCAGTGCCTGGTTAGATGGAAGAGAAGGCCTGAAGGCCTTAATCTTGCCAGGTAAAATAAAACATTACTAACTACCTACCTGGTACCACTAATGTGGAACACCATGGGTCTACATTACCTGTGCTTAGTACCATTATGTAAGGAACACCACAGGATTGTGCATTGCCTGTGATTAGTACCATTATGTGAGGAACACCCTGGGTCTGTGTTGCCTGTGGATGATACCATAATGTGTGATACACCATGGATCTAAATTGCCTATGATTAGTACCACCATTCGAGGAACACCACGAGTCTACATTAGCTGTGATTAGTAGTATTATGAGGGGCTGGTGACCTGGATTTTGGACCCCTTTGGACAACAAGCATCATCTCGGAAAATAAGCCATCATGAATTGAATCCACTGATTGTTTTTGATTCGTGGTCGTTTTTTTCATCATCATTCATTTTAGATTCTAGTCAGTGGATACATTTAGAAATTTTAATTATAGTTTCATTTCGTTGCACCTCGTACCGTTAGGGGCCGAACCACCTGCCCCTTTAAACAACAATCATCATCATAATTCTCTCTAAATCATTGGGCAGCCTCTTTAATTTTGACAGGAATTCTGTAAGGAACCCAAATAGTTAATGAAGTTCCATATGACAGGAAAGGTCTGCACAATACCCATCCAGTGTTGATGGGTAACTTTCAATTGTGAGACTAAACACACCACTATTGTGATTTGAATAGTCTTTTAAGATCATGTCAGTGTTATTTTGTTTCAATGTTTTGGGGCGCCTAAAAGGCGTGAGGCCTGTATCAGTGCTACTGCGCAGGTTCGTGCCCCATTGTGACATCATTTGACCTTGATATTGCATCAGTTAATTAGCTGCTGCACGCGCATTGCGACTTTTGTTAAGGCTGTTTGGTAATGTTGTAACTGATTGCAGTTATCGCCATCAACATCAGCAGTTTAAACAAGTCAAGTGTGTCGTAGTAGAGACACCACTGATGTAGTGGTACATAATACCTTCTAGCTTTCTCATCAAATCGGCCATTATTAAAATTCTAGGCAAACATTATCTAACAATCAGTAGAAAGTCACATCCTAGTGGTTTGGATTTCATGTATAACTGGAGATCCTGCAACTTGTGACTGAACATCTTAGGTCACCTAAGTTTTATGCTTACACAGAAGATTAAGACCACCTTTCATTTTACTGTCATGTAATATGTGAAAGCAAAACTTAAACTCATTAGTCAAAGGAGATGGAGTCTAAGTATATTTACATTTCATTATAGGTCTCTTAGTTCCATGTGTTGATTTATATTTATTCCAAATTTTTGCAAGTAAAGTGTATTTCAGAACTGTTGATATTATGATGTTCGTCCTATAACAATGTTTAATTTTCTGTTACGTCTAATGCTAACTTGAAGAATATGCAGTGTTTGGAATTTGGTTATTGCTTTGAAAGTTTTGCCATTAAGATCAGATGAACATTGCTATAATGATGTGTAAGCAATGTCTCCAGTGTTTAAGAGCTTTCAGTGTTATGCAGCATATTATATTATACTAAACAGAGGTCAGAGTTTGGCTTTTGAAATTAACTTGTTATTGATGTGATATATACCTGAGTTACATCTCTGAGGAGTTTTGTTTTAGAGAGCTTTTGTTAGCTATGCATCAATGATTTTCAAGTGTTTTTGTAGTTTTTAGGCATAATTTCAGCCAATTAGAATAGGATTTGTGTATGCTGTATGGAATACCAATCTACATTTTAGGCTTGTAAGAATTTCATTCTGGGGCCGATGACCTTAGATGTTAGGCCCCTTTAAACAACAAACATCATCATCATCAGAATTTCATTCTTTTCTTCTGATATGCTTTAAGAAACGAGATTTCTACTTCCTGAGGTGCATACGGCCCTGAGGTTCACTCAGCCTACACCAAAAATGAGTACCAGGTAAATTCCTGGGGGCAAAGGCGGCTGGGCGTAGAGCTAACCACTCTACCCCATCACGTGCCGCGGTTAACAGTGGTGGAAGGCTTTACCTTCCACTCCTCCAAGGGCCTTCATGGCCTGTACGGAGGTGTCTTTGTCTTCTGATATGAAAATTATTTTATGAGTAGAAACAAAATTACTTTCCTTTCTTTTGTAATTCAAATGTTGCCAGTTGAAACCTGTGGGGCTTTTAGTAAAGAATATGTAATCTTAGTTATTTGCCTCCTTAGGACTGATCATTGAAACTCGGTTGAGAATTGATACTAAAGCAGTTCAGCAGAATATAATTTTAAGTTGTTCTTAAGTCAGAAATGAAAACCCACAAGATGAGAAGTATTGGTCACTGATATCAAAAGCCCATCTACATCTCACCGTCTGTTTTCTCAACACTCCTACAGATTTGATGTCTACGCGTAATTCGTCAGTTGACCTTGAGACCTTCTTCCATCTGCTCTGATCACATGATCATACCACGCAATTTCACCTCTGTCATCTTCTCTGAAATGATGGTGTTCCGTTTGGTGTGGTTTCTGATACGGTCAAGCCATGTCCCCATCTGCTGGTCATCACTCAGCCCCATAGAGCGCAGTACGTCTTTAGTCTAGTCTTGACATCCATCGCAATATTGGATTCTCTCTTGGACAGGTTGATCTGCAGTCTGCATCTTCCATTGGTACACAAGTCGCTCGAGTCCATCTCGACATCTTGATACTATAGTTGAGAAACAGTTAATTTATTATTATAGTTATGAAAATAATACCCTTAAACAAAGTTTTTGTGGTAACTTTAATAGATGTGTTATTCAGGTATGTATCATATTGAAAAAATATAAAATTAGAATCTGTAGAACCTCCCTACAGTGCCAAAGCATTCCATTCATAATCTTATTGTTACACATCATTTACAAAAACTCATTTCTGAAACCTGGATAAAATTCATTTCCTGGAAGTACAGTCAGACCCTCATATTTCCCTCTCACATGTATACATTTAACTAAATGGTTACTTAACAAAAATCATTCTGTACAGAATATTTCATGCCCCTTAATATTAATCTTGAAATTTATTCTAACTCTTGGCAGATTGTAAACAGAGCACTTGATAATATAAAGCATTGTAAAGTTGCTTCAAACTTCTTATATGAATATCGATCTTATGAAAAAACTGTGTGTGTTAGTGGCCCATAGAATACAAAACTCCTAGATTGTGAAGGTCAGTGCATATCATCATGTGCAGAGTGAGATGAACATTTTGTAATTAGTTGCAATGGCTGTTTTCAAAAGTGTGTAAATGTAAAAGAAATATGCAATATAATGTTGTATTTAACTAATTTGAATCTTTTTGGAGAATACAGTGGATACTATGTGCCCACCTAAAAACTGTCTTGTTGATTTTTTCTTTTAAAATATGTTTTTGGAGTGGGTGCAAGGCCTAGATAAGAGAAAAAATATTAAAGAAATTCTTTCTGCATATGTGTTCTGAAAAGTTGAGCAAGTTTTCCCAAAAGTACGGTAAAGGTTCATAACTAATTCTTTGGGTAGGAAATACCAAATAATGACAACAAAAGTTTTTAACATAATTGGAGCAATTTAAATGGAAAATATTCAGTCAGATGCTCAGTTTCTAGTAAGTCATTTCTCAACATTATGCACATCTGTGGAATATTTTCAAACAGGGTTTTGTTAGTAGTTGTTTTTTTTTTTTTTTAATATTTTATGGAAAGGCACAGGTAGACATCACATTTTATGCAGCAAGATTTGATTATATTTTTGCAGCGGCACCTGCTGGCCAACAACAGCAACAGAGACAATGTATACGATCATAGGTCAAGTGGTATCATCTCATCATTTTCCCTAATCCAGCTCCTGCCGGGCTGGGGTATTTATGGTACTTCTCCATCTTCCTCTTTCCTTCCACCATTCCTCTTCCATGATCTTGTTCCACTCTAAATTTTGTCTTCTTATGCCGCGCTTCACTGATTCAATCCATCTTGTTCTAGGTTTTCCTCTTGCTCTCTTGCCCTTGCACTTTGCCTCCAGCATCTGTCTTGGAATTCTATTCTCCTCCATCCTCTTTACATGTCCAAACCACCTAAGTTTATTGTTTTCAACTCTCTCATTTAGCTTGCATATCCCAACTTCCTTCCTAACATCTTAATTTCTCACTCTGTCCTATCATACTTCTTAGGAATTTCATCTCACTGGCTTGAATTCTACTCTCTTGCCTGCTAGTCAAAGTCCAAGTCTCAGCTGCATAAGTCAGTATGGGTACATAGTACATTTTGTACATTATCTCTTTACTTCTTTGCTCCAAACAAGTTTTCTTACACTTTGGTAATCTCCATGTCCACCCTAGCATTTTGCATTAATTCACTTCCTACGTATTTAAAGCTGTCCACAATTTCCAGACTCTGAGTTCCAATTTTCACAGTGCCCTTTCCTTGCCTTTCCCCTCTCGACATCACCATAGTCTTGCTTTTCTCTGTACCTATTTTCATGCCATACTTCTCAAATTTTTCGTTTAGTACATGTAGTTGTTACTACGAGAACATTCTGGGAGAGGAATAATTCGGCTTCAGAAAGGGAAGACCTTGCTGCGATGGCTATTTCACAATGAAAATCCTTCTAGAAAAACTCAGGGATTTTAATGTAGAAACACATATTGCCTTTGTGGACTTCAAAAAAGCTTTTGACAAAGTAAACCACAATACCTTACGTAATATTTTAATATCTGATCACACCCCACAGCAGATGGTACAGAACATAAGTAACCTTTACAAACATAACCTGATTTCTGTAAAGGTCAGCGATAAATTATCAGAGTGGAAAACAACAAACACAGGAGTATGACAGGGTTGGGGTCTTTTTCCTCTCCTGTTCATAATCTATATGAATGCTCTCATACGAGGATTTAGAGAACAAGGTATGGTTCAATGTGCATTAACAGAAATCTATAGCTGGACACAATATTATTTGCAGATGACTTAGTGCTGGTCGTCACCTCGGAAGATGATTTACAGCGTTCACTTCCTAGGTATTTAAAGCTGTCCATAATTTCCAGACTCTGAGTTCCAATTTTCACAGTGCCCTTTCCTTGCCTTTCCTCTCTCAACATCACCATAGTCTTGCTTTTCTCTGTACTGATTTTCATGCCATACTTCTCAATTTTTTCATTCAGTACATCTAGTTGTTACTATGAGAACATTCTGGGAGAAAAGTACTCAATGGAAATATCCCCTGAGAAAACTAAGATATTGGCTTTCTGTGGCAAGGACCAGTAAGAAGCAAGATCTGCTTAAATAACAACATTTTGGAAAGAGTAAATGATTTTAAATACCTCGGCTATAAACTGTCTTTCTTTGAAGAACTGGACATACCCAAAAAAATCTCCAAATTCAACAGATGTTTGAGAATCATCAATAAAGGTTTTAGACCATCATTAGTTCAAAAACACACGCGTGCAAGAATCTACTTACTTAGCTGTACTTAGCTATGGTAGTGAAGCTTGGATCCTGAGGAAATGTGATGAGAAAAGAATAACTACAGCTGAAATGAAATACATGCAGCGAACAGCAGGAGTTGCTAAGTGGGAACACAAAAGTGCTGAATGATCTTGAAAGCACACCTATATTGGAATACATCTATGAATACCAGAGGAATTGGCTAGAACACCCAAACACAATGGACAGAAGCAGGATCCCCAAAGCAATCATAAACTAGTGCCCCAGTGGGAAGAGATCCCTGGGATGCCCCAGGAAGAGATGGCGTGAAAATGCAAATTTTTTTTATAGACCGTAACAGTTCTTTTATAGGACTAATACATGAAAGGATGATATCTAGTTGTAGCACTTCTTTGCTGTCCTTTCCCCAGATCACATCATCATCATCTGCAAATAGCAGTATCTTTATCTCCATAGGCTTCCTTTACTTCCTTTGCAATTTTGTCCATGACCATAATAACCCAGGCAACTGGAGTGGGACATTGATGAGGTGACAGCACACTCCCTGTCTCAGTCCAGTCTTATTCCTAAACCATTCTGTCTTTCCAACTGGGGTCAGTACTCTGCTAACACAGTTGTAGTACATTGCTTGCACTATTTCTAACATTTTTCTTCTGAGTCTCTTTTTAACCATGGTTTCCCAAACCTTCTCTCTGGGGACACTATCATATGCCTTTTCTATTTCTATGAAAGTCTTGACCAGATCCTTTCCATATTCCCAGTTCTTTTCCATCAGCTGTCTCATGCTAAAGATTGGGTCCACTGTAGATCTTCCACTCCTGAAGCCATAGTATTCCTCTTGTAACTCTCCTTCAATCCTTCTTTCATTATTCTTTCTGATATCCTTTCCAGTAAGTGGTAATGAGTTGAAATTTTTGAAGATAGCTCAACACAACCTCTGTTCCTCCTTAGTCCAGGTAGCAGGTTATGTATAAATGATAATCATATTTTTCTCTGACAGGAGGCAACTACTTCCAAATGTTTACTTTTTAATTATAAATTATTTCTTTACTTTCATTTACAATAGATCTTAATTGTAATGAACGCCGAATGTGCCCTACAGTACTTTTAACAAAATAACTTCAAGTTATACAGTGGTTAAGAGGTGGCGGTGATTATTGTTTTAAGGGAAAGTACAACTAGGCAACCATCCTCTGTATAACACTAATCAGTGAGAAAAAATGGAAGGGATCCAAAAGTTCAAAAAATGAAGGTATTGACTAAAGGAAGACATGGGCCACGAAAGGCGTGAAAATGAAAGACTGCCTAGGCCTCGAATGCTCTAATACCTTTGGAGTCGTAAAAGAACAAGAGTTGACCAGGGGAGGTCGGATAGGATAGATGAAAGTGAGGAGCCTGGCACAAGTAAGTGGAAGCAACTTGGCTAAGGGCCCCGTGGTCACCAACCCACACTCCAAAGTGTTATTCTACTGCCCCCCCCCACAGGGGAACAGTGGTTAAGAATCTCTACAACTACCTGTTAACTGACATCAGAGTTGCATATTAAATTAACACCAGGTTTAAAGCAGCTGTATCCTTCTACAGTTCTGTGTCACAATTATTATGGGACAAAGAGAAAAGTGGCACTATATAAAACATAAATTTCATTGTGGTTCCATACTTACAACTTTACAATATAATATAATAGAAGTTTTGTTGTACACCTAGTCAATACAAGTATCTTTTTGTTTACAATTTAAAATTGCAAAAAGAACTTGTATAATTAGTGACCAGCAGATATTTGGGCCATCTTCAGGTCTGTTAGATTATACAACAGGACGACGTGTAAAATATCTGAACATTATATAGTGACTTACATTCTTCATATTAAAAAAAAAGAATTTAACTTAAAATGTTTCTCAAGAGGAAGAATGAGTCACAAATGTTGTGGAATGACTGAAAATGATGTTAGAAACCTAATTTGTGAAATTTCAAAAATGTGTGAACAGCACATCATTATATTGCCAACCAACGGAAAACATTGGCATTTTGAATTAGAACCTCGTTGACATAAAGCCAATTGCAAAAAAAAAAAAAAAAAAAACAAACATTCAATTAGAACCGTGACAGAAGCACCTTAAAAAGGTGTGAAAAATCTAAAAGGAAGAACAAAAGTGTTAAGGAAAGAAAACAGGAGAACAAAGACCTAACTGAAAAATGGTTCATTTATGTCAGAATTCTGGACAAGTTGAAGGGTACAGAAAGAAGTCTGTTTGTTTTACAAACAATAGCCTTTTTTCAGTATTTTAGTAGAAACATAATATAAAATGAACTGTTGCTAAACATTACTTTTTGTACATTCCACTTTATGATAAAAACTTGTATCCCAGAACAAGAAGTAATTGGCACTGTCTTCGGTTTCTTCCTCTATTGAAAAATCAAACTTGCTACCAAAACCCTCGACATCATCTAAAGAAGAACTTCGTAGAACTCCTTGGTATCAGATGCATGTTACTCTAGAGGCCTGACATTTTCCTTTCAACCATAAAGTATTAAGACATAAACTGAAGTTGTTCTGGTTGCATTGGCTCATTAAAAGCTCATTTCAAGATCAGCAACCCTGGCTTTTCCTTACTTTTTTCAGTTTGCCATGGTTTACGCCAGCTTACCACATTGCTGCTGGTGTATTTCTTCCTATTCATTATTCATTTATCTGTGGAAGTAGTGCCCACAAAATCCTTGTCTTTTTTCTTCCACAACCAACTTCTTGTTTTAGCATTTTTCCTATTACTTCCAACTGCTGGTAAATACCGGGTGGTTCACCAGCCCCTTGCAATTTAGTTTTATTCATCCCGCCACTTTTACTACAATTCTGAAATACATCAGTCCCTCTTCCTAAACCGGGACAATATAATGAGAGGGAATCTGCCACCTGGGTGACTGCCCTAAATGCAGATCAGTAGTGATAGTGATGTATGTATGTTCAGTCTTCAGCCCTAAGGCTGGTTGGATCCTCAACAGCTCTGCCATCAGCCGTCATAGATGGCTTAGGCGTCACTGAAGAGACATACTAGGAAAATGAGGAGTGAGGTAGTTTCCCGTTGCTTTCCTCACCGAGCCAGAAGTTGCTATTACGTATCAGTCTGCCAAGCCCACTGAAATGCATGCACCAACTGACCCTATGAGCAACATTTTCACACCATTCATAGCAGGGACTGGCTGCACAAGGAATGACATTACTAGCGTCGCTCATACCTCAGTCACTTTCATATTGTCTAAGCCAAGGATAAGACAGAGACAGATCAATGAAAGTAACAAAATTGCTCTAGCCCATACCAGAAAACATAGTGCACTGTAAACACTAGGTCCTGCCAGCAAAGGCATAGTGATAGCGATAGAAATTGAAAAAGATGTGTGGTTATGGGCTAGAAGACAGCAGGAATCGTGAGCGCCACTATAAATTCTATATGGGTACTTCAAATGAACCCGTAAAACGAGCCCAGATACGAAGAACACATACCTTACAACGGGAGGTGCACACAGACCAGGAACAGGTATTGTATAGGCTGGAAACTGCGCGCTGGATATCAAGCCTCTCATTGCTCTCTTGGTAGGGCCATGGTGGAAGTTGTGGTAGCGGATGGCGCTCAAAGGTTCGAATCCCACGCAAGTATGTATGTAGTAAGGTTGCATACTTGATAGCTTCCACAGATTTGTTTTTTTGGCGATCGTGAGGCAAGCTGCCCAAATCTGAAGACCGCTATTTGACACAACTTAATAGAAAAGTCACCATAGGACCATTGTATATTAACATTTCAACACAACCTGGTACTAAAAATAAAAAGCAATTTTTAAGGAAGATAATCAACACAACAGACAATCAATAAGAAACTTGAAGACTTATACACGTCGATTTTAACGTAAGCAAGATCAAGCCACCTAGTGTTTTTACAAAAAGTGCCCAATTACAGATGTTTTAGACTTTTTAAATATGTTCAATTAGAAAATAAGTTTTTAAATTTTTTTTCCATAGACGCGAATTGTAATTTAAGTACCTTTTTACACACCATACCATTAAATTCCCCCCCCCCCCCACCTTTCCCCCTCCCAAATTTCAAGCACTTTAAGCAATAGTTATAAGTTCTCATGGGAAAGTAATTTAAGATTTTAATGTACTTGTTAATCAAATTGTTTCATCTAAGGTATTTTAAAGACAGCTGAAGATGACCACTAAGTGGTCGAAACATGTCCTGTATATGATAATGTTTTTTTAATTCTGCCCAAACGCAAGAAATAAAGTATCGATTAGGTAGTGTTTTAAATTAATTTGTTTAATAATTTGTTGATTGAATTCATCGATACGGTCATGAAGTGGACAGCTTGCATTGCAGCTATCGAGCTCGGTGATTATTGTTTTAAGAGGAAGTACAACCAGACAACCATATTCTGTATATAACACTAGTCAGAAGGAAAAATGGAAGGGATCAGACACTTCGAAAAATGAAGGTATTGGCCAAAGGAAGATGAGGGCCACAAAGGGCTTGAAAATCGAAGACTCCCTAGGCCTCGAGTGCTCCAATGCTGTTGGGGTACAAGTAAGTGGAAGCAATGCCAGGACTCAGCTCAGGACCCCATGGTCGCCATCCTACCTCCCAAATTGAAAGCCCCTGGGGCTTCTTTGGGCCACACCAAGCTTGGCCCTCCAATCACAGGTAACAGAACCATTTGTTCAGTGAAGCGTCATGAATTCCACACATACAACCATAATGTACATTTATAGAATGTAAACCAGTTTGCTGACTGGCAAAGCAGTTTGTGGTCCAGAACAAGAACTGTTTGTCAGAGACATACACAGTACACCAGAATAACTGAGCTGTGCATTGTGGTCCATAGCTGGGAACAGCTGATCGGTTATCAACATCTGGCGGGAGCAGACAACACGTTACACTCAAATAACATTGATAAGTGATGATATTGAAGGCGATTCTGATGTCTTTATAGACTTGGAATCCAGTGAAGATGAGCTGGTCATACTTTACAATATTCCAAAAGCTAAACATGAAAATTATCTAGGCAGCTTTTTTTTTTTTTTTTTTAACTTGTTGCAAATATGTTTAAATATTATACGTTACATGTAGTGAAATAAATAGTTTAGTAACTAAAATTCTTTCTGTCTCTAGAAGAAACAGTGCCCCACTATGATGATAAAATGTTAAGGAGCATTTTCGCATTAGTAGGGAGATAATTAAGAATATTGCAGCAATATATTAAATAAGTGACCCGTACAAACATCATTACAGCCAATATGGTAGTGATGTGCGCAAGTGATGCCTGGAATCGCGGTACTCGACTCTTTCGAGTCAAGGCTCAGGCTCGTTTCGCTTGCAAAGACTCGATGACAGCATGACGTCACACGTTCGCTCTCTCGCCCTCTCTTGGATGGATGGGGCATATGTACAAGTGGTCGCCGAGATTTCATGGGATTGCGATGGACCGGTACGATATAAATATTCTTAATGAGTGAACAAAATAAATAATCTGAATTTGATGATGACTTGCGAAAGATAATACTACAACTATATACGCATAATAAAGTATGAAAATATCCATTCACGGTGTCTCTCACCCACTCCATTGAATATGCCCTATATTCTAATAATGATAACACAGCTTCTCTGGCCTTCAGCCCAACTTGGCAGGTTCGATACTGGTTTAGTCCAGTGGTGTTTGAAGGTGCTCAGATACGTCAGCCTCGTGTCAGTAGAATTGCTGACACGTGAAAGAACTCCTGGGTGACTAAATTCCGGCACCTCGGCATCTCCGAAAACCATAAAAATGTACGTAGTTGGACGTGAAAGTGGTGGTGGTGGTGATAATTGTTTAAAGAGGAAGTACAACTAGGCAACCATCCTACACTAATCAGAGAAAAAAAAGGAAGGGATCCAACTCATAACATTATTATTATTATTATTATTATTATTATTATTATTATTATTATTATTATTATTATTATTATTATTATTATTTAAAATCACTGTCATGGTGTCCGGCTCCATGGCTAAATGGTTAAAGTGTTGGATATGGTCACAGGGGTCCCGGGTTCGATTCCCGGCAGGGTCGGGAATTATAACCATCATTGGTTAATTTCCCTGGCACGGGGGCTGGGTGTATGTATTGCTTCATCATAATTTCATCCTCATCACGACGCGCAGGTCGCCTACGGGTCTCAAATCAAAAGACCTGCACCTGGCGAGCCGAACCCGTCCTGGGATCTCCCAGCACTAAAATCCATACGCCATTTCATTTTTATTTATTTTTTTATTCTTTTCTTTATTTTTTTTTCCGTACTGTCACGGTATGCCTACAATCGTTCGAGGGGACAGGTGAATAGTTTATACTTACGGTACATCATACTTTCGACAGATATAAGGTAGGGTATTAAGATTAGGCGTCCGGAATGTGATGTATGTACACGAAGCAAATCATCAGACAGAACAATGAACTAGTGATGGGTCGCGTGATGCAAAGCTCTCGAGGCATTCTGAGCAAGCGATGCAATACGTGCCTCATAATGCTATCTCGATGTCGTATAGTGACGTCAGGCGCATGAGCTCTTTGTCTCGAGGCAGTGGCTAGGAAACGTATCGAGAGCTCTCGATGCATTTCGAGCAACTGATGCAGTCTATGACTCGTAATCCTATCTCAAAGTTGAATCGGGACATCATGCACATCATCATCATCATCATCTGTTTACCCTCCAGGTTCGGTTTTTCCCTCGGACTTAGCGAGGGATCCAACCTCTACCGCCTCAAGGGCAGTGTCCTGGAGCTTCAGACTCTTGGTCGGGGGATACCTCGCCCAGGCGGCCTCACCTGCTATGCGGAACAGGGGCCTTGTGGAGGGATGGGAAGATTGGAAGGGATAGGCAAGGAAGAGGGAAGGAAGCGGCCGTGGCCTTAAGTTAGGTACCATCCCGGCATTCGCCTGGAGGAGAAGTGGGAAACCACGGAAAACCACTTCCAGGATGGCTGAGGTGGGAATCGAACCCACCTCTACTCAGTTGACCTCCCGAGGCTGAGTGGACCCCGTTCCAGCCCTCGTACCACTTTTCAAATTTCGTGGCAGAGCCGGGAATCGAACCCGGGCCTCCGGGGGTGGCAGCTAATCACGCTAACCACTACACCACAGAGGCGGACCTTTTATATAAGTATGGTAACAAATAGATCGTTTCCATGAAAAGGATCATTCAAGACCAGCTACAATATTATCAGACCTGAAGGCACATATACAGGATGAAGCCGATCACCATCGACAAACTTTCGGAAATTGTTCAGGGAAACCTTCTGTGTATATTGGTACAAGGGATCCGTGGTCTCCAGTGGCTCGTTATAGAGTTGAACCGGTAATTATAATATGATTTATTCGGTTTTATTACCACAAACAACCTTATTTCTGTGAAAATACCTTCACAACAGAGAAAAAGCCTGCAATATTCAATAACCAAAACGTACAACACAAGACCCAGAGAAGCAAAGCCTGTAATATGTAATAACCAAAACGCACAACATAAAACAGAGAGTAATGCGATAACCCTCTGTCGAATCTCGTACATTTCTATCACAGTGTGTTCAATATCTTCTGTCAGTGTACCTACTGTTTTAAAGGTAACAATTCCATGTCGTTGGCTTCCAGCACGTTAAAGAACTCATGCGGGACATAATTCCACACCCCGGCGTCTGTCAAGAACCAGCATTTAGGACGGACATAAAACAAATAACATTATTATGAGTACTATTTTCAGTGCAATACAGATACAAAGCTAACTCATCTGATAACATGGTCACGAGGTAATCAGGTTTGTTTACATTATGATTGGTTTATATTGCATGTGTTCAAGTGGAAGAGATTTTATTATCTGTTGGTTATTTTATAAAGTCATCAACGTTAGAATTCCTTCTATTAGCGGTTTGGTTGTTTCTGCAAGAACAGGCGTGTGTTTGGTAGCCGAAACTCCGATTGCAGAACAAAAACAAACAAAAATATTTGAAGAGAAGGTTCGAACCACCACAAAACGTAGCGGAGGATAATACCCAACGATGCCATTTAGCTAACTGAGCTCGAGTTCAATGTTCACTAATCATTTCTGTTTCTACCATATTCGTCCTGGCTGAGGTCCAATTGGAGCGTGCCTCGAGATGCATCGAGATAGTGACGTCAGGCTCGAGTATCTCAAACGAGAGTTACAAATACAGTAGACAATACACGACACTTACGGATTTCACCTTGCTAAAATGGGAGACAATTCGACGGTGGCGCTCCTAGTGACTTGACCTGAACAAATCGCGCTAAATTCAAATATCAATGGAAATGTATATACGGAAATGGATAAATAAATTACGTCTAGAAAGAAAGTGGTATTGAGATATTAACTTTGAAGTTGCTAAAGCAATTCTGGATAAATGAATGAAGAATTATTTAAAAGGTTATTATTTAAAGACTGAAATTAGACATATAAACAAGGTGTGAAATGGACTGCTGTGAAATGGCTTGATCTTTCATTTATGCATTACTTCTTTTAGCTTTAGCATACCTGCCTAAAATCTTACGGTTGGATTTGTCTTTTTCCTCATTTAAAAACATTGTTTCATCACATTAAGACATTTGTCAATAAAAATATCGGCACATTCCTTACACACGATGCAATGAATTAACATTTAATAGCAGGACAATTTTCCTCTTAACATGAAGCCTACTAACAGAAAGAAAATCTATAAAATCCCGGCTTTAATCTGAGAAGAGGGATAAAAGAAAGAAAAGTTTGAAAAAGTTGTCGATAGTGATGCTTTGAGGAATATTTACGTACAATTAGAGTAAAAATGTAAGATACCCTTGGCTGTATAGTCGAGGATTTTTAAAGTCGCTGGCCTGGTAATGATCTGAACAGATCTTATAATTCTTATATAAGCGTAACATCCCTTCTTTCTTGTACACCTTATCCAAATCGCTTCTATGACATTTCAAAACCCACAGATCACACCTACAACAACACATCGGTATTGAAAGTTAACTGCTGCACTATACAATAAAATATGCATATTATATTTTAAGCCCGTTAAAACATGGGTCGAGCAGGTCAGAAGATTATGAAGTACTATAAAAATCTCTGTTAGTGGAAGAATATATATGCAAACACAATATTACTTACATGTTCTTGTCACGAGGGAACCTGAAGAACGACCGCGCATTTTTCTCTACCTCGTAATTACTGCAGCCAAACACAGCACATACCTTTCCCCTCATGTTGAGAGGAGATATCAAGGAATGACACACGCTACTATTTAATTATGTCAACTCACTGAGAACGCATATATAACACCAAAAACTTCACACAAAAATGCACGTGCTCTTATGACAGAATCAGTACCGTTCAGGTCTATCCGCTAGAGTGAGCTCCAATAGCTGTCCCTCGATATCTCGCTCAGTGTCGTGTATTGTCTCTACTGTATTTGAGAGTTATGCCCATCCCTATGTAGACCTCGAAGATGCATCGAGAGTGGTGACGTCAGTCTCGAGTATCTCGAAGGAGAGTTTTGCCCATCACTACAATGAACGCAATGAACGAAATGCACCCTCCGCTTTGACATTTTATCATTGCAACACATGACTGTGCAAAGGAACAAAACCGAGTGTAGTCTTTAGAAGTTGAGCGAAGGTCGAAGGATAGCGGCGGGATGTAAGCAGTACTTTTTTTTTTTTGCTTTACGTCGCACCTACACAGATAGGTCTTACGGCGACGATGGGATAGGAAAGGCGTGGAAGGAAGCGGCTGTGGCCTTAATTAAGGTATAGCCCCGGCATTTGCCTTGTGTGAAAATGGGAACTCCCGGATGCAAGCTCACAGCCGCGCGCTCCTAACCGAACTGCGTGTTCCTGTGGTGATTTGTAGTGTAGTGTGTTGTGTGAATATGAAGAGGAGAGTGTTGGGACCTTCTAGCATAGAAATAGATAGAGAGGGCGCTCCGTATGTGTCTACCGGCTAAGCGTGGCACCAACATCAAGCTCTGAGCGATCAGCTGATGTAGGGCAAAACAAGGCGGTCTTCCATAAGAACAGCATTGCGGAGTGTTTTTAAATCCTGATTTAAGCGAGCTCCTTATGATTAATTTATTTAAACTATCGAAGATGGTGATAAATGCAATTCCCTAGGAATATTTCTGTTCCTTTTTGTATGAAAAATTTTAAGTATCATTTTATATGTGTGATATTCTGATGTGTTTATGTATCAGTTAAGCGGTGCGGTGACGTGAATAGGTCTCACACGTTGTTAACTTATTTTAGTTCTCCTAATTTCACAAGTTTAATTTTTCTACGTAATATTCTTCTGAAATAGTTATTTTTAAAATATTTTCACAGTGCTGTAAATAATAAATTCAACAAAACATGTCAATAACCTGTTTCTAATAATGCCGATATTATGCTGTTTAAGCCTTATAAATCAACAAACGTGACCGATAATAACGCAATCGTCCCCACTACACCTATAATAATTACGACCAAAGAAAGTTTGAAATTACCAATACTTAATGCAGGTGATAACCTCAAGGTTCTGTTATTAAAGAACAGCTGTCACCATCATCACACTTATTCACAGACCTTCAAATTTAGTTTACAGATGTAAATTTAGGCATGATGATAGCTATTGTTTTACAGGGCCTAACATCTAGGTTATCAGCCACTATCATGCATGAACGCACAAAGTACAACCCACCATCTAAGTTAGCAGCCACTATCAGATATGAATAAGTACTATCCGCACACTTTATCTTGGTGCATTTGTGTACGGCGGTGAGGAGTAAGGAGGGAGCTCTCCCGGTATCGATAGTGCTGCCTGGTGCTGCCAACTGAATGAAAATGAAATCTGAATTGAATCGAGAATATGATCGATCGATATGAAATTTCTAAACCGTTATCATCTTAAGCCAACAACTATGTCACATACACATTATATAACATTATAAAACATTTCTCGATGTGAATCGTGTTCCTAGCATGAATTCTATACTTTGGCTTTGTTGTGTAAACAACAACAGTACTAGTACGTAGAGTGCACGCCAGATGTCGCACAAGGATGTTTAAGCGATTCATAGTTTGTGTTTCAAAGGTTGCCAGTACGAATCTCGAAGATCGCCGAGGTCGACCGATTCAGAACTAGGGTGTAAATGCACCAAGATAAAGTGTGCGGATAGTACACACACATCAAAAGTTGTTCAACTGTTCTAAATACTCAAAATATAACTGAGTTAGTTAAGCCTAATGAGATGTAACATTCACAAAACCATCCTTAAAAATGTACCATAACATAATTTACAATATGATGAAAGACAGGAAGCCATGTAGGCTACAACTCACCAAAACAGCTGCAGCCAGTTAATACACAAATGTATGATAGAACACAGGAAACAAATATTTACATGTAAGTTATTCACCATTCTTCTCCAGGCTGAAGATCAGGAATGTTTTGAAAACCAGAGAACTGTATGTCTTCACAATACTGTCCTAAATCACTGATGATTGAACAATATGTACTTGTTCAATACACTTCTTACTTTCTTTCTGTCTCTTTCCTCATCTACCTTAGCACATTCATGTCGCATTCTAGAATTGACATAACACTTCACAATTAACTTAACCAAGTCCATTTCATGGCTCTGCGATGGTTCTTGCTAAAGTAAATGGTCCTTCATACAATAAAACAAGGTTCCATTCACTGACCTCAACAAACTTCTTTGCTCCTTAGTACATTGATATTTCTGAGTGCACTTTCAGTCAACGTACACAACACTATCACATCTTAGGAGGGCACGATTAATCCCTCATCTCCAGAGTACACCTTCTCTTTGATTAAAGTGTAGTCTGTGTAGTTCTCTCTGGCACTCCTCAGAGCACTCAAGCATACTGCACATTTGATAAGGCATTCCACCTTCCTCACCACAAATCCAGCAATATATGTCTCAACATCACTCACAAATGGGGACAAACCAGGCTTTTTCTATGCAATTTTAATGTGTTACAAACATTAAAAACACGTATTTTTGTTTATGTGATAAGTTACTTGAATCTGCTCCTTTTACCTCATGTTGAACCAGTAATCTTTTGTATGCAGCTTTAAACTGAGCAGCAGTAGGGTTATTGTTATTATCACCACCTCTCCTAATGACAGAGAACAATACGGTACCTCCAAGTAGTCCTGACTGAATTTGTACAATAACAAGTATTTCAGTTTATGCTGCTCACTGAGTAGGCCTACTAAATACTTATAGAGGCCAAGGCAACTTCTTATGTACACCAAAAATCCAAGAAATCCAATCTTTTTTCTTGAGTGGAGAACAGAAGAGTCTAATGAACTTGATGTTAATAGCTGCATGATTATGATTCTGCCTTGCTGAGGAAATCCTTTATAAAAACCTCTGTTGAGGGAGAGAATGTGCACTTATATCCCTTTTGTTCAAACTGTCAAATATGTTATTAAAAATTTCTACAAATTCAGCTGTAGCTTCACAATGTTTAAATAAATCATACCCTGAATTTTTCAAACACCTGAGTGCCTGAGCCACACTGTTACTCAAAGTTGGGGCTGCTAATCTGACTTTCACCTTTTCCGATTCCCAATTAATATGGCACTTATGAATCTTAGTAGCAAGCGTTAATCCCTCTTCTAGTTGTATGTCCATTAGTTTTCCTACATATGTCCATTATATGGCACTACCTTCACTGTTAAAAATTGTGCCCAAAGAATTTCTCACCAATTTCAGCATGTGGCACACATCTAGAAAAATAAACACTGGCTCTTTCATCACTGGGTGCTCAAATGAGGTTTTCTCATTGGCTTGGTGAATATCCAGGCCCAGAAATTTTACCATTTACAAGTTGCTGGCTGCCCCATCAAACTTTAAACTGACTACATGAATACCAGTGTCATGCAATATGGTCAGTGCAGTGGTTAGTAAATTTGCCTTATCTTCTCCTGACAAGCTATCAATTACAAAATAAGCTATGGGAACCTTCCAATGGTCATTGATGGCATTTACCAGAAACACAAGGGCCTCCTTTGCTTCTGGGAGTGAACCATCATCAACATCAGCCCCCATGTCCACATAACCACATGTGGCCTTTCCATCCCATTCTATCTTTTCCTGATGGACATTTCATCAGTGGTAAGGCTACAAAGGACAGGTTTACCTGTGGCATTACCTTCTTCCACTTTAAGCTTTAGAGCTTCTTTTTTGCCGAGCTCGATAGCTGCAGTCACTTAAGTGCGGCCAGTATCCAATATTCGGGAGATAGTGGGTTCGAACCCCACTGTCGGCAGCCCTGAAGATGGTTTTCCGTGGTTTCCCATTTTCATACCAGGCAAGATGAAGTGCAAGGGCTGTTTCGACTTTTAGATGGCTTGCGATGCCTGGAATATTTGTTCAGGTGTCTTGGAAATTCAAAAACAGTCGGAACTGATCCTTTCAGAGGAACTGGATGGCTAAACCTCTCTTTGTCGAAGCAGTTCGGTTCAAAATGTTTTGAACAAAGTTTACTAAATTTTGATGGCTGAAAACCCTCTCCATATTTATGGTCCATTTCTTCAGCAATTCGGGATCCGAAGGGAAACTTAAATAAGTGAATAACATAATCAGTTATGCTTAGAGGGTGATATCCACCAATTGATCCCACAATAACCCATTGTTAACCCCCTCCTCCAACATTTATATCTTACATTAAATAAATTATGATGTTACTTCATTTGAGTGGCTTGGGACATATTGACCATCATCCCCTTATGCTCAGGTGTTTGTTGAATTTGTCCGGTAACCTTGTGTATGTAACTAGTTTTTAAGGTCTAGGATTCAAGTAGGGGAGGGGGGTTGCTTTAAACAAGGTACCATCCCGGCATTTTCCTGGAAGGAGTATTGGAAAACCCGGACATCCGGCTCAGCCGCATGGTCATGGTGCGCGACTTACGGCTGTGCTGTGAGGTCCAGAAATAAATTTATGCTACCAGGAAAAACGAGTATGCCAAAAAAGTTCCAAGTAAGATAAGTCCACGATGTAGTTATAAGTCAGAACTAAACTATATGCAGGCCTACTTAGGCCTAATATTTCATTTGGTCCCAACGGTACAAGTAAACATGTTAATAACATCTATGCGAAAAGAGTACAAGTCATTTTCTGCCTTATACTCGTTTTCCTTGGCAGCCTAGATACTGTATGAAATCAAGGCAGTGTATTTTGAGTTACAGATTTTAATCCTTGCCCGTGAAAAGATATTTTACTCCCCTTTTCAAATCTCTGACTGCAATGGTAAGCAGAGCAAGATATGACAATTTTTGCTATATTCTTTCAGACTGGTGTACTTCACTTATCACATAAACGAAAATACGTGTTTTTTATGTTTGTAACACATTAAAATTGCATAGAAAAAGCCTGGTTTGTCGACAATGAATCCTTGAAATCGCTCCGCTTACGCCGATGGCCCGCGCAATGTTTACGATAGGTGCCCAACATCAGCTGATTTGTATAAATTTCCACGTAAGGAAATACCCCAGAAAGTAAATATCGCCGCCCGATGCTCTTCTTTTCTCTTTTTTGTAATGGCTGATCACTACTGCCAACCTGCCTGGTTACATATTAAAATCACCAGACATAACCATAACAAACTAACCTCAATGTAGGAAACACCGATAATCAATGTTTCCCTACCCTAGTAAATGATAAAAGATAAGATCAAATAAATCAAGATAATTATGAATATCTCGTCGATTTCCACGCTGAATGAGGAATTAAGGAAATAAACACACTTTCTCACTCAAATTATCCGTCTTTATTTTGATATACACTAGGCGTACTATAACCATATTCTTGACAAGAGGGGCGTGTTAAACGATGCAATTTATTTAATAAGTCTTTGCAGTGTGATTTTAGAAAGTTCCAGACATCCAATGACTTCCCTTTCTTTTGCGCGAACATTTCCTTCTCTCTTCAACACCGGTAACCAGTAAGGAGAGAAATTATTGGGCATATTTTCAGCCTGCAGGCTGGTTATATCTTCAAGTTTATCAGGAAACATATAGGAATACTAATGTGCCAAGCTCCGTGAACGGTAATAAGGTCAGGTTTCAAGTTCACTGCGGATTTGAAAATAATAATGTTATAAGTTCTACTGCCAAAATTTCGTCCCGCAAGAGTTATTTCGTGTACCGGTAGATCTAGACATGAGACTGACGTACTTGAGCACTTTAATCATTTCACGCAAACAATGTTAATAAATGCATTATCCGAACATGCCACAATTCTACTTACTTGGTATTAGCCAAATAGATTTACAATCCCACAGAAAAAGAAAATATGCTTTAAATATTCTCGCAAATGTATCACTAGTGACTTTAACGGCGATGCGGTGGCAACACGCAATTCATGCTAGAACAGTGATTGAACGTTGCCAACGTGCCAGATTAACGGTTAATGTAAGACGTCGTATCGGCAAGTAGGGTCCCTAAACTGTATGGTTACCGACACTGAAAAAGACCTGCAAAATACCCAACAGCAAGAAAAGTAACTATAAATCGATACCTTAATATTACAGGGGAGAAAGGGTAAGGTTGCACCCTTAGGGTACGTCCTTACACGGAGAGGACTATATCTTGGCGCCACGTTCTGCTGGCAGCGCCCCCTCTATCTATTTGTATGCTCGAAGGTTGGGACGGACACAAACATCCAGTCCCCGAGCCAGGAGAATTAATCAGAAGCGATTAAAATCCCCGAACCGGCCTGGAATCGAACCCGGGACCCTCTGATCCGAAGGCTAGTACTATGACCATTCAGCCACCGAGTTGGACAATAAGTGATACTACAGCACATGTATTTTTCTGAACGCCCTACACATGTATCTTTGCAATAAATTCTCTGGCAGTAATATTGTCATTATTTCGCACAATATTATTACACGTTTTCCTACAAGGACGTCGCGGGAATAATATTTCATAGCTATCGACAAATCCCTGGTGGCTACTTCCAGGCTGCACAGTAATAAAAGTAATAATAATAACAATAATAATAGGACACTGCCGTTATCGACATTAGAAAAGGTCCCCACCACAGTGTGGAAATTGTCCCCATCCCACGCTCATGATCTTCGGTCCTACGTGTCTATCTTTCAAGTTGGCGGTTTGTTAGTAAGTCATAAATATTTTGCCTATGATGATAATAATTATCGTAACAATAAAATTATTGACGACCAATGACCAGTAGCGTAGCCAGGATTTCAGTTTGGGGGGGGGCATTCATCCAGAATTTTATTTTGATAGGTATCAAACTTTCAAAATTTAGGCGGTGTAGATTACTTAAAAAAAGGAAATGAGTGTCCTTGGATCCAAGTAAGAGTGGCGGATTCCGGAAGCTAATAGTAATCTTCTTCTTCTTCTTCTTCTTCCCCCGCTTTTCCCACACCTGTGGGGTCGCGGGTGCGAACTGTGTCGTACATGTGGATTTGGCCCTGTTTTACGGCTGGATGTCCTTCCCGACGCCAACCCTATATGGAGGGATGTAATCACTGTTGTGTCTGTCTTTGATGGTTGGAAATGTTGTCTGAATATGAAGAGGAAAGTTTTGCGACAAACTCCCAGGGCCAGAAGAATTCATCAGACGCTATTAAAACCCCCCGGCGCAGCTGAGAATCGAACACGGGACCTTCTGAACCGAAGGCCTCACACTGATCATTCAGCCAATGAGTCGGACTCCGGAAGCTAATATTAATATACATTATATATAAAATGCTTAATTAGAGTATATTCGTTAAAACTCCTGGGGTGTCTGGACTCCTTGGACGACAAAGTCCTCTCCAACCCCCCCCCCCCCCCCCGCTACCTCTGTTACTCTAATCCCAACATAAATGCAGCATTTCATATATTCCGTGTGCAAGTGAAATGAATGCAAGAATAAACAGTTTGAGTAAAGATGCAATATTCTGGTTTAGAATAAATACGGTAATGTTATTATAATAATGGTCATGTGATAAGCAATAAAGAAGTGACATTTTATACAAATAATGCGGCAAAGAAATACACACACACACACACACACACGTCGAATAGAGGTTTCTCGCCCTTCTTGTCCATGGCTAGATGATGAAGCCAAGAGAATGATAGCCCACCGTGACTCGTTATTTCCACATTATAAACAAATCCTAGATGACGCAGACTTCGCATCTTAAGAAATCGCACAAAGCAGTTAATCAGAAATAAAAAAATGTATATATTTCCCGAATTTAGCTAAGAACCTAAATTCTAATCGTACATGGGGCCAACTTAGAGCTATGGGAATAGGAAAACATCAACACAGACAACTCCTGACATTCCACTTGACGACCTGAACGATTACTTTAGTAGAATAAATATATACATAACATTATGGGTGTTGTCCTGCCTGTACTGACGGACATACTGAACTACAGTTTACTAAACGGAACTTTCCCTCCTGTATGGAAAACAGCCAATATTATAGCGGTACCTAAGAGTTTAGACCCACAATCACCTTCTGACTATCGTCCTATGTCCATACTCCCTGCGCTTTATAAAGCATTTTGCCGTGACTTCCAACTGCTGGTAAATACCGGGTGGTTCACCAGCCCCTTGCAATTTAGTTTTATTCATCCCGCCACTTTTACTACAGTTCTAAAATACACTGACTGACAGAGCAAATACAACACCAAGAAGGAGTGGTCAGAACTTTATGCCAATTGCAGGGTAGACTGACGTCACTGAGGTATGCACATGATGTGAAATGCGCCGCTGTGCTGCGCACGTAGGGAACGATAAATGGGACACGGCGTTGGTGAATGGCCCACTTCGTACCGTGATTTCTCAGCCGACAGTCATTGTAGAACGTGTTGTCGTGTGCCACAGGACACGTGTATAGCTAAGAATGCCAGGCCGCCGTCAACGGAGGCATTTCCAGCAGACAGACGACTTTACGAGGGGTATGGTGATCGGGCTGAGAAGGGCAGGTTGGTCGCTTCGTCAAATCGCAGCCGATACCCATAGGGATGTGTCCACGGTGCAGCGCCTGTGGCGAAGATGGTTGGCGCAGGGACATGTGGCACGTGCGAGGGGTCCAGGCGCAGCCCGAGTGACGTCAGCACGCGAGGATCGGCGCATCCGTCGCCAAGCGGTGGCAGCCCCGCACGCCACGTCAACCGCCATTCTTCAGCATGTGCAAGACACCCTGGCTGTTCCAATATCGACCAGAACAATTTCCCGTCGATTGGTTGAAGGAGGCCTGCACTCCCGGCGTCCGCTCAGAAGACTACCATTGACTCCACAGCATAGACGTGCACGCCTGGCATGGTGCCGGGCTAGAGCGACTTGGATGAGGGAATGGCGGAACGTCGTGTTCTCCGATGAGTCACGCTTCTGTTCTGTCAGTGATAGTCACAGCAGACGAGTGTGGCGTCGGCGTGGAGAAAGGTCAAATCCGGCAGTAACTGTGGAGCGCCCTACCGCTAGACAACGCGGCATCACGGTTTGGGGCGCTATTGCGTATGATTCCACGTCACCTCTAGTGCGTATTCAAGGCACGTTAAATGCCCACCGCTACGTGCAGCATGTGCTGCGGCCGGTGGCACTCCCGTACCTTCAGGGGCTGCCCAATGCTCTGTTTCAGCAAGTTAATGCCCGCCCACACACTGCTCGCATCTCCCAACAGGCTCTACAAGGTGTACAGATGCTTCCGTGGCCAGCGTACTCTCCGGATCTCTCACCAATCGAACACGTGTGGGATCTCATTGGACGCCGTTTGCAAACTCTGCCCCAGCCTCGTACGGACGACCAACTGTGGCAAATGGTTGACAGAGAATGGAGAACCATCCCTCATGACACCATCCGCACTCTTATTGACTCTGTACCTCGACGTGTTTCTGCGTGCATCGCCGCTCGCGGTGGTCCTACATCCTACTGAGTCGATGCCTTGCGCATTGTGTAGCCCGCATATCGGTTCGAAATAAACATCAATTATTCGTCCGTGCCGTCTCTGTTTTTTCCCCAACTTTCATCCCTTTCGAACCACTCCTTCTTGGTGTTGCATTTGCTCTGTCAGTCAGTGTACATCGGTCCTTCTTCCTAAACCGGGGCAATATAATAAGAGGGAATCTGCCACCTGGGCGACTGCCCTAAATGCAGATCAGTAGTGATAGTGATGTATGTATGTATGTATGTTCAGTCTTCAGTACTAAGGCTGGTTGGATCCTCAACAGCTCTGTCATCAGCCGTCATAGATGGCCTAGGCATCACTGAAGAGGCGTACTAGGGAAATGAGGAGTGAGGTAGTTTCCCGTTGCTTTCCTCACCGAGCAGAAGTTGCTATTACGTATCAGTCTGTCAAGTCCACGGAAATGCATGCACCAACTGACCCTATGAGCAACCGTCAACAGCGTGTAACAGTAAACGATAAGGCCTCTAAATGGAAAATGAAACTTAGTGTTGCCCCACAGGGCAGTATTGCAGGGCCCCTAATTTTCTGTATTTATATCAGTGACAGGAAATAACACACACCACCTCTATGCTGACGATCTTCAAATATATCGAAACTGCAAGACAAGATATTAACAATGATCTCCGACGACTCAGTGTATATGCACAACGGAACTCTCTTACACTAAACTCCAGAACATCTCAGGCGATCATAATTGGATCACGAAAATTACTCAGCTGCTCATACAATGTCGCAATCCCGCCTGTTTGGGAAATTTTTACTTTTTCTTGTAAATATGTGTGTTGGTACATTTATCAAACAGTTGAATGTTAATAAATATGGTGTTCGAAGATACATTCCCATTATTGGTCCTCCGGCCTGGATATGAATTTCAACGGCAACCTCCATGAACCTGGCAAGTTTTGGTATTTACAAAGTATCAAAGGATATAATCTAGTGAAATACTATTACTCACTGCATCAATTTCGTGAAACATGTTGATTTTTGTGTGTTTTCAATGCATTGCCTTGGACATTTCGATTATGACATCTACCGTAGTGTTTACAAACTAACCTGTACCAAGACCGACTCCAAACCTCAGACCGTAATATAAAGAAAACATGGCTGACGAAGTTGCCGGATTGCTGGTATTGGCTAACACGAAAATATCACGTACATATTATATAAACGGCGGTAAATTATCATGATAAATGTAACATCATAGGGAAAGTCACTTTTATACGTATGAAAATGCTTCGCCAACAAGAATCACATATATTCTACTAGAAAAGAGACCAACAAGCTGATTATTTAGAAATTTCAATTCGTCAAGTAACTCTTTTTCTTAGATTTCACTTCGCTGAATAGATGAAAATACATGATAAAACTGTTAAAATGATACTTCCAACATGATTTTTAATGTTTCAAAATAAATTAAGGTACGAAATTCCTCTAATTATTCGCTCTCATGAGAACTGTGAAACACAATTTGTTGCCTTAGTTTTGAAGTGGTGGACAATTTCTTAAATTCAGCACCCAATGAATAGGAAGTACAACCGAAATAATAATGTTATTGACTTTACGTCCCACTAACTACATTTGTTGCGGATTTCGGAGACGTCAAAGTGTCGAAACTTAGTCCTGAAGTAGTTCTTTTACATGCCAGTAAACCTACCGACACGAGGCTGACCGTTTGAGTAACTCAGTCCAGGTACACCCGAAATGACTATGTTAACCCAATAAACAGCCCAGGTAATGTTAACATAATGTTGACATACGGCATAGCAGCACTTCACACGATGTTAGTAACCTTAGTAATGAAACGCGCCGGGCTGAGTGGTTCAGACGGTTGAGGCGCTGGCCTTCTGACCCCAATTTGGCAGGTTCGATCCTGGCTCAGTCCGGTGGTATTTGAAGGTGCTCAAATACGTCAGCCTCGTGTCGGTAGATTTACTGGCACGTAAAAGAACTCCTGCGGGACTAAATTCCGGCACCTCGGCGTCTCCGAAGACCGAAAAAGTACTTAGAGGTACGTAAAGCAAATAACATTATTAGTAATGAAACGTTCAGACACTAAAGATATAATAGGTTTTTACCCGTTAAAGAACATGAGTGCAAACACTCTATTGACTAAACATTGATATTTAACCACATGCACGAACTTCAGTTCGGCGCATTCTGCTTGATAACAGATAACCGCAGCATGAATCGGAAGGCGTTGGTAGTGTAAAATCCTACGTTTCAAATCCAGCTAATCCCTCTAAGTCACTAATTCTTCTGTGTAACGGTATACAGATTGCTCCATCTGTCACACTTATAAGTCTTGTTATACTCCAACATCCAGCCAAACATTTCCGCAGGCAAACCACAGATTATTGTAAAATAAACTTGCAGCTAAAACACTCGACACTTTGAAGCACATAAACACTGACGGAATAACACAATATCAATTATATTCTATCTAAATTAACATTTTTCGAGGAACACGAATAGTTTGGAAGTAGAGAAATGGCTTCCCTAATCTTAGACTTAATCTCAAAATGATGTATGCACGCTACAGTTTTGTCATGGACTTCAAAATAATCACGGTGTATATTCCTAATCCATTTCTATCTTAATGTTATATTCCGTAGGAAACATAAGAATAGGTGTATGAGGGGCATTGTCATGGTTAGATTACAACCTGGTCCACCTAGTGCACTCACGATCAAAACAAGCACATTCTCACGTTACTGCGTATAATTATAGATCGTATGTGTCCACTGACTCATATAAATACACTCGCACACTTATATACTACAAAGAAACTAACATTTATCGTCAACTTTCATAAAATTACACAGACTACATACGATAACAACAAACCAAAACAAACCAGATTTTCAACAATTCCGGCCACTCGATTCGCCATCTTTGAACGATCGAGAATAGCATTAAGGTCTGAGGATTGGAGTCGGTCTTGCCTGTACCAAATACAGTAGAGACAATACGCGACCATGAGCGAGATATCGAGGGACAGCTATTGGAACTCACTCTAGTGGATAGACCTGAACGGTACTGATTCTGTCATAAGAGCACGTGTATTTTTGTGTGAAGTTTTTGGTGTTATTTATGCGTTTTCAGTGAGTTGACATAATTAAATACTAGCGTGTGGCATTCCTTGATATCTCCTCTCAACATAAGGGGAAAGGTATGTGCTGTGTTTGGCTGCAGTAATTACGAAGTAGAGAAAAATGCGCGGTCGTTCTTCAGGTTCCCTCGTGACAAGAACATGTAAGTAATATTGTGTTTGCATATATATTCTTCCAGTGACAGAGATTTTTATAGTACTTCATAATCTTCTGACCTGCTCGACCCACGTTTTAACGGGCTTAAAATATAATACGCATATTTTATTGTATAGTGCAGCAGTTAACCTTCAATACCGATGTGTTGTTGTAGGTGTGATCTGTGGGTTTTGAAATGTCACAGAAGTGATTTGGATAAGGTGTACAAGAAAGAAGGGACGTTACGCCTATATAAGAATTATAAGATATGTTCAGATCATTTCCAGGCCAGTGACTTTAAAAGTCCTCGACTATACAGCCAAGGGTATATTACATTTTTACTCTAATTGTACGTAAATATTCCTCAAAGCATCACTATCGACAACATTTTCATACTTTTCTTTCTTTAATCCCTCTTCTCAGATTAAAGAAGGAATTTTATAGATTTTCTTTCTGTTAGTAGGCTTCATGTTAAGAGGAAAATTGTCCAGCTTTTAAATGTTAATTCATTGCATCATGTGTGCAAGGAATGTGCCGATATTTTTATTGACAAATGTCTTAATGTGATCATACAATGTTTTTAAATGAGAAAAAAGACAAATCCAACCTTAAAAGTTCAGACAGGAATGCTAAAGCTAAAAAAGTAATGCATAAAAGAAAGATCAAGCCATTTCACAGCAACCCATCTCATATCTTGTTTATATGTCTAATTTCAGCCTTTGAATAATAACCTTTTAAATAATTATTCATTCATTTATCCAGAATTGCTTTACCAACTTCGAAGTTAATATCTCAATACCACTTTCTTTCTAGACGTAATTTATTTATCCATTTCCGTATATACATTTCCATTGATATTTGAATTTAGCGCGATTTGTTCAGGTCAAGTCACTAGGAGCGCCACCGTCGAATTGTCTCCCATTTTAGCAAGGCGAAATCCGTAAGTGTCGCGTATTGTCTCTACTGTATTTGTCTGTACCAAAGAGAATAAGCGTCCTGTACAAAACAACGGATTGCACATCGTTATAATGACAAGTAGCGTCATCTAGTATGACATATGAGAACTAATATCCATGGCACGCAAATTCTAACACGGTTACATTCGTGCCGCATGATTTAGAAGGCGTAAATTAGACGGAATTGACACGTAAAGACGACACCAGTCATTCGTATTAATCTCTACAAATGCAACATGGATCCCGATACAAAGAGAGCTCTAATGAAGAAAAGATCCGTTCTTAAAGCCGGTTTAACACGCATACAAAGCTTTGTGATCTCTGAACTTGATACGGCAGACACAACTTTAATCGAAGTAAATCTGAATAGGCTATTTTCTGTTAAGGAAGATTTCAAAGAAATTCAAACTGAACTCGGGCTAAATGATGACTAAAATATCGATTCACATATCGATTACCACCAGGAATTCGAAAATAATAGCGATCTTCTGGAAGCTAAGATTAGAAAGGCTATCATTTCCCAGACTTCACATTTAACTGACGAAGTACGCTCTCTTTCAACCTATGCTGTAGGAAGGCAAATAAAATTGCCAGAAATCAAGCTCCCTACATTTGACGGTACATTAACAACTTGGCTTCACTTCAGGGACACTTTTCAGAACCTGATAGTTAATAACAATGATCTATCGAATGTTGAGAAGTTTCATTATATGTTACGCTCGCTTAAAGGAGAAGCCAAGGATGCTATTAGGAATATTGGCATTTAAGACTCCAATTTTACTGTAGCTTATGACCTTCTCGTGAGCAGGTATCACTCGCCAAAATTAATAGCTGCTGAATATATTAAACAGATCCTAGAATCACCGGGTAAAATATGTTCAACCGAAACAGAGATACGCCAACTCGTAAATAAATTCCGAAGTAGCATTGATGCGCTGAACGCACTAGATACTAAGATAAGCATTCTAGATCTTCTCCTAAACGAGCTCTTACTATCGCGAGTGGATAAGAAATTGAGACTAGAATTAGAAAATAAACATTATCATCTCGAAGCTGTAGAGTTTAAAGAACTTGTTAAGTTCATGGAGAGACGTTGTCAGATATTGCAACTTTGTGCCTCCAACCCCTCTCCCAGTCAATCGCAAAACCATCAGACAAGTTCAAGTTCAGAAATCGCAGCTCAACAGTCATAGATTACAACGTCAAGACAATGTTGCATCTGTTCATATGATCATCAGCTGTATAGGTGTCCAGATTTTTTAAAATTAGATTGTGATGAAAGGTTCAAACTAGTAAAGGATAAAAATCTATGCAGCAATTGCCTGAGCTCATCCCACACTTGGAAGGCATGTACATCAAAAACATCATGTAGATTATATAACAAATATCACCACACGTTGTTGCATCATGAGACTGACCATATATCATCTCCTGCAAATCAAAACAACAATCCACAACAATCATCTTATCATTCTCTAAGAAGCACATCCAAGAATCAGATACTTCTGAGTACGGCTTTAGTAAAGATCAAGGACGGTCAGAGAAGATTCCATTTAGTTCGTGCCATACTCGACAATGGTTCGCAGAGTAACTTATATCCGAACACATGGTGCAACAACTGAGACTAAAAGAGAAAAAGACCAGCGCCATAACACTGCAGGCTTTTGGTGAACTCACATCCCAAGTAAACACAGCAGTGAATATTGAGGTTTACTCAACAATCAACGATTATCACTTCAAGATGGAATGTATCGTTCTTCCCAGAATAACTAGCAATATATCTGTCTCACATATCAATTGCAAGGACTGGAACATTCCACAAGACATCACTCTCGCTGATCCTGACAATTTACTGATTGGCGCACAGTTTTTCTTACAGCTCCTGAAACCCGGAAGAAAAAGCCGACAAGGGTACCCATGCCTACAGAACACACAGCTAGGATGGATTCTCAGCGGAGAATATTCACAACTTAATCGAGAAAGGGAAGAGGAGACACCAACCAAGTCGTCTCAAGTTGTCTCAGACCTTACAACGGATGCATTCATGGCCGCACTGCGACGTTTCACGTCACGCAGAGGATGTCCATCAAATATCTATAGCGACAATGGCACTAACTTCGTCGGTGCTGCAAAGGAGCTGAAAGAACTGCAAGAATCTCTCCAAGATTCTGATCAAAACAGAAATATTGTCGAAGCTGCAACCACAGAGGGGATCGCCTGGCATTTCATCCCTCCATCAGCACCACATTTCGGCGGAGTTTGGGAGTCCATGGTGAAATCTTTCAAGTACCATCTGCGAAGAACTATGGGTAGCACGGTGCTTACCTTTGAAGAATTAACTACCCTTTCTTCCCAAATAGAGGCCTGCCTGAATTCTCGTCCTCTAACAAGACTAAGCGATGATCCTACAGACTTATCTTGTTTAACCCCATATCATTTCCTAATTGGGGAACAAATTACTGCACTTCCTGATCAAGACCTTGTTCACTTTTGCATAAACAGACTTTCCAGATGGCAACATCTTCAAAATATGACCCAGGATTTCTGGAAACAATGGCACAGGGAATATATTAACACTCTGCAGCAGCGCCATAAGTGGAGTGAGAAACATCCTAATCTTCGAATTGGAGATCTTGTGTTCATCAAAGATGACAACCTACCACCTCTGCAATGGCGAATGGGCGTAATAGAGTCGGTTCATCCTGGTGAAGACAACCTCGTACGGGTCGCCACTGTGAGAACAAACTCCGGTATCATAAAACGACCAATCAAGAAGTTGTGTGTTTTGCCTGAGAATGAGAAAGAATACTAAAAGTTTCGAGTTACACAGTGATGTGATTTATACCTTTATGAACTCCCTGACTATCTGTGTTATGTGTTTATTCCTGAAGTGAATTATCTTTCTTCTTCCCTTCTTAAAAGGCCAGTGCCTTTTGGTGGCCGGTATGTTTGGGAAATTTTTACTTTTTCTTTAAATATGTGTGTTGGTACATATATCAAACAGTTGAATGTTAATAAATATGGTGTTCGAAGATACATTCCCAATCCCGCCTATCCTACTGAATGGTAACATTATTCCCTACAGTAAAACGGTTAAAAATGTCGGCGTAATGATGAATGAAACAGTTGATTGGTCTGATCACACGAATGAAATACGTAAGAAGATTTTTGGAGTTCTTCACCCTCTTAAACGGCAGAGGGATGTATTTCCATTTGAGCTACAGGCGAAACTAATACACACACTCATTCTCCCTATTCTTGATTATTGTGACGTTGTTTAATTTGACATGACTAGAGAAGAAACACGTGAACTTCAACGAGCACTGAATTCCTGCCTGCGATTTACTTACAATATAGGGTACGATGTTCATATCACACCATACTACCAGTCCGTCTCATGACTGATGTCTGATAAACGTGTTTAGAGTGGTAGCTGAAAGTCAGCTACGTATATTTCTTCTAATTTCATCTCTCTATCATCATTTCACAACTTAAATACACGTTCTAGATTCATTCTTTCTATTCCACTGCACCGCACAAATAAAATTAATAGATCAATTTTGGTGACTGTCACCAGATTATGGAATACCCTGCCAGCTTAGTCAGAGAAACTAGCTTTCTTTTTAAATCACGATTTAAGGTCACCTGCTGAGAACAGCTGACTGAATGGTTTAAGTATGAATGTGTCCGTGCCTGGGGATTAGTCATTTTAAGTGTTTAATATTAATTAGTTTTAATATTAATTTAGTTAGTACTTTAATTCAAATTTATTTTCAATTCTATTAATGTAAGTAGTTTTAACTATTTTAAGTATCTCAGTATTTTATTTAAGGTTCTGATTAGTATGTGGTTAAGTGTACGAGGGGGCCTGGAGCCCTAACTTTGCCACTGTACAAAAGGCACTAATCAATAAATACACAAATAAATAAATACATAAATATAGAATGTAAGGGTATGGGTATAGATATTTTGTTAGTTGGTAAAGAAAAATACACCGGGCGAGTTGGCCGTGCGGTTAGGAGAGCGCAGCAGTGAGCTCGCATCCGAGAGATAGTGGGTTCGAGCCCAATGTCGGCAGAAGATAGTTTTCCGTGGTTTCCCATTTTCACACCAGGCAAATGCTGGGGCTGTACCTTAATTATGGCCACGTTCTCTTCCTTCCCATTCCTAGGCCTTTAATATCCCACCGTCGCCATAAGACCTATGTGTGACGGTGCGACGTAAAGCAAATTATTAATTACTTTTTCTCGCAAGCCTGGGATATAGAATATAGTACCGTAGAATAAAGTTACAGTTTTGTGACGCTAATATTCGTATGTATAATTGTTATTAACGTGCCAGAAACCAACGACATGGAGCTGGGATTTGAACCTGCGAACTCGGACTCAGAAGGACAGCGACTCAACCAACTGAGTCACATGAAAAGGAGGCTTTTCTGATTATTGTTATAAATAGTTAGTATTTTTACAAAGGTTGTATAAGGAGCATTTGTTAAAGCGTACGTTTTTCAGCTGCCCTAAATGCACGAGACCGGACGGAAGTATTAACTGGAAGCTAAAGAGCCTTGCAGGGGTATCGCTACCTTCTCGGTTCACTTTTCCAAACCAAACTCCAGGGTGTAACAGCCCAAAAGGGCCATCGCGGACGAAGCGACGCTGTTCAGCCCGAAGGCCTGCAGATTACGAGGTGTCGTGTGGTCAGCACGACGAATTCTCTCCGCCGTTATTCTTGGCTTTCTAGACCGGGGCCACAATCTCACTGTCAGATAGCTCCTCAATTATAAACACGTGGGGTGATTGTACCTCGAACCAGCCCTCAGATCCAGGTAAAAATCCGTGACCTGGCCGGGAATTGAACCCGGGGCCTCCGGTAAGAGGCGGGAACGCTACCCCTACAACGCGGGGCCGGCTGGTTACTTTTAGGTCTCCTTATTTTAGAATTTGACTTAAAGCATCCTGCATTCAATTCCCGACACTGACAGAGTTAAGAAGGACATGGAATGGGGAAGGTACAGCCCTGTTTTTGGTTGCAGTAGAGTTGACCTTGAGCCTCCCGTAATCGAAATCTCTACGACCTGGAAGGTAGTCACCTTCACGGGCTGTAATACCAAAGTGGTTCCTTTTTAAAGGAAAACAAATTAAATGAAGATTCTACTCCTCACAAACGAAGAACGATATTACCAATTTTACGTACAGTTTCAATAATGCAGCCGGTTTATGTTAAGAGTACAGAAGCTATGATTGTACATAGTAACAATCAAAACCATCAATATCTACTGAAGATCCGTCACCGCACTCGGTAGGACCAGTCTTTTTTTCATATTCCACGGGGCGAGTTGGTCGTGCGGTTAGGGGGCGCACAGCTATATGCTTGCATCCGAGATATAGTGGGTTCAAACCCTACTGTCGCCAGCCCTAAAGATGGTTTCCCGCGGTTTCCCCATTTTCACACCAAGCAAATGCTGGGGCTGTACCTTAATTAAGGCCACGGACGCTTCCTTCCCACTCTTAGCCGTTTCCTTTCGCATCGTCGCCATAAGAACTACGGTGCGACGTAAAACAAATTATTTTGTGGATACGCCACTGTATCCACTCACCATTTAAGGTACAAGGTAAGCCCGAAGAATGGTTGGATACTCAAAATACACCGCCATAAGTGATGCGGCTATGGCTCAAAAGTATAAAGAAAGGCAAGAGACGGGACCTAGTGTTTTAAGTTGAATCCGTATCAATAGAATGTGACTTCCCATTTTAAAAATGTTTCATGCATCGACTGCGATGCAAGCCTGATGAGGAGATAGAACCACTGGAACTGAGTTATCACGCCCGCCAATTACAAAATAGTTTTGATGGTGCCATTTGAGGTTCCAATCAGTTCCCGGGCATTTGACAAAATATATAGACCTACCTATCGAACTTAGGCACTTATCTGCGATTGTCTTGCTACTGTTAGAATTTTTAAGAAAACCTTTTTCATAACTTACCGAAGATTCACATAGTTTTTGCTTCCGGAACAAAACGGTCCCTCTTCAAAAAAAAAGTTACTTATATGGCACAAAATGAAGAACTAAGTGCAGCTCACAATCCTGTCACAGTCTTCCCAACGCTGCAACTTAAACACAGCGCATCTCTCAACCACGGTACAACCCGAGGATCCCTAGGGTATTGTTGTTTCCGGGAACCGATGTGCAAAAGCTGACACGATGTTGTAAGCTTGTAACTTTCTTGCCGTGACCCCGTTATCTCGGTGATCACATTCCGGCCCCCTACTGAGTAATCCCTTGTTAATTGCTCGTTTCCTCATGTCTTGACATTTGTCAACACACGGATACATTAGCAATACTGAGGCCTCTACAGGGAAATATCCCCGCGCATCACAATCCTGTTTTCCTTTCATTCAAGCAGTACAAATATGGAGAATTATGTATGGCTCTATTTATTATTTATTTATTATCCATGAAAAAACTCTACTTTGTCTAGCATATTAGGGCTGTAGGTTATAACTAGTTACCTTAAATATTACAAACATATAATACAAATTTTTTGAAGTGAGTGATTACACACACAATTATTTAAACTGGGAGAAAAGTAAAAACTATCCTTAAATTTTTTCTAAAATAAATTGCATAAACTTAAAAAATTCTTTCAAGCAACATATCTTGTGAAATATCCTAAAAATAGGTTTGACTAACATTACTGTACAACAATTTAAGTGTTGTTCCAAAAAATATCTAGCTTTGCTGAAGAATGGAGAATCAAAAATAAGATGAGTTGCAGTTTTCATCTCCACAAACACAATTGTTATTACTACTAATTTTGAATGTATGTAAATAAATTTTAAATTTTCCGTGACCTGGAAGAAACTGAGTGCTGGTGAAGTTTGGTTTCAATAAACTGCAGTCCAAACGGTCCTGTACCGTGGAAAAAAAGATCTTGTAACTTCACCCTTATGACTTGAGTTCCACAGCTTTGATCATTCACTGATTGGGAATTTATATAATTCATGTTTCACTTTTGATATATGGGCTCTTTTGTATACAGTTTCATTGACACTAAATACTGCAAGTTTAGCAAGATCATCTGTTCTTTCATTACCTAGTATGGCCCTATTGAGCCTTGCTAGTAGATTCTTTGTCGCTACCTTAATTTAACATTTCAGCGTAAGTTTTTAAGTTGTTCGTACCGTACGTAAAACAACGACTGATCCTCGCTCTAGTTTCATGAAACGTTTTGGGGAGCTCGGCCTCCCTGGGCCCCCCTTGTTTACGCCAGTGCCGATGACTCAATGAAACCAATCATTAGCAGCAAATATATTGCAATCCACATCACAAAACTATTCTGTGAGTGACCCTGAATGCCGTGCAATCCAGTACAATAGATTATAGTTCTAAGACATGTCCACAGATAGCGTCACTAGTATGCTTGGACTCGAGTCTGGAGTCGAGTATACCGATTCTAAGAGCACATTACTCGATTTTACTCGATTCCGTCGCTAGCCCATCACTAGAATATGGAAAACTTTCTGCACTGAATCAGGTTTGTCTGCAGTTGTAATAATAATCGGTAGTTTTGCTTTTCCAATATAGGTTCACATTTTCCTACGGTTCATTGGACATCAGATTGCAAGTTTACAGGATGTTGCAGTTGGATTTGACATTTCTCTGAGCTCTCTGCAGAGAATTGTGAGATGGCTGACTGACAGTCTTTATTAGCAACATGGCCTACATTTTAGAGAACAAGAGTCATTGGTGCCATAGATGGCTTTCACATTGAGAGGGATAAACCTGCGAATGATCCCACCTCATACATATATAGAAAAGGACACTATTTCATACAGATCAGCACTCTCCACCTATTCTCACAATTACTAGGTGAGATGTTCATTTGCAAGTCTCCACTTTAAACTTCTACACTGACGACTCACGTCTGCTTTACATTTCCAATTTTAAAAATCCCCACATTTAGTCAAGTCAATTTGTAATTTATTGAACTTTCCTAAACAACTTGTTACTCAGAGAAAGCAAATACAGTAGAGACAATACGCGACACTTACGGATTTAGCCTTGTTAAAATGGGACACAATTCGACGATGGCGCTCGTAGTGACTTGACCTGAAAAGTCGCACTAAATTTAAATATCAATGGAAATGCATATACGAAAATGGATAAATAAATTACGTCTAGAAAGAAAGTATTATTTAGATATTAACTTCGAAGTTGCTAAAGCAATTCTGGATAAATGAGGGTTATTATTTAAAGACTGAAATTAGACACATAAACAAGATGTGAAATGGCTTGATCTTTCATTTATACATTACTTTTTTGTTTTAGCATTCCTGTCTGAACTTTTACGGTTAGATTTGGTTTTTTCTCATTTAAAAACATTGTATCATCACATTAAGACACTAGTTAATAAAAATATCGGCACATTCCTTACACACATGATGCAATGAATTAACATTTTAAAGCTGGACAATTTTCCTCTTAACATGAAGCCAACTAACAGAAAGAAAATCTATAAAATCCTAGGTTTAATCTGAGAAGAGGGATAAAATAAAGAAACGTATGAAAATGTCGATGGTGATGCTTTGAAGAATATTTACGTACAATTAGAGTAAAAATGTAACATACCCTTGGTTGTATAGTCGAGGATTTCTAAAGTCGCTGGCCTGGAAATGATCTGAACATATCTTATAATTCTTATATAAGCGTAACGTCCCGCCTTTCTTGTACACCTTATCCAAATCGCTCCTGTGACATTTCAAAACCCACAGATCACACCTACAACAACACATCGGTATTGACGGTTAAGTGCTGCACTATGGAATAAAAAATGCGTATTATATTTTAAGCCAGTTAAAATATGGGTCGAGCAGGTCAGAAGAAGTACTATAAAAATCTCTTTGTCACTGGAAGAATATATGTGCAAACACAATATTACTTACAGTTTCTTGTTACGAGGCAAACGGAAGAAAGACCGCGCATTCTTCTCTACTTCATAGTTACTGCAGCCAAACACAGCACATACCTTTCCCCTCATGTTGAGAGGAGATATCAAGGAATGACACACGCTACTATTTAATTGTCAACTCACTGAAAACGCATAACACCAAAAACTTCACACTCAAATACACGTGCTCTTATGACAGATTCAGTAGTTGTCAGGTCTACCCACTAGAGAGAGTTCTAATAGCTGTCCCTCGATATCTCGCTGAGTGTCGTGTATTGTCTCTACTGTACTTGATGAAAGGTAATTGACTATAAAATTACTCACCTAGTGAGATTAATGGACTTGTTTCTAAAAACTTTATTTCCAGAATTACATGAACTGCCAGCTCTCTGCCCAGTGTTGTCAGCAATGTATGTATGTATGTATGTATGTATGTATGTATGTATGTATGTATGTATGTATGTATGTATGTATGTATGTATGTATGTATGTATGTATGTATGTATGTATGTATGTTCAGTCCGTCAGCGCTTTCGCTGGTGGGATCTTCAACAGCTCTGCCATCAGTTGTCATAGATGGCCTAGACATCACTGAAGAGACATACTAGGGAAATGAGGAGTGAAGTAGTTTCCCATTGCTTTTCTCGCCGAGCGAGAGTTGCTATCACATGTCAGTCTGCCAATCCCACTGAAATGCATCAACCGACCCTATGAGCAACATTTTCACACCATTCATAGCAGGGACTGGCTGAATAAGGAATTGGCATTACTAGCATCCCTCATACCTCAGTCACTTTCATATTGTCAAAGCGAAGGATAAGACAGAGACAGATCTATGAAAGTAACAAAATTGCTCTAGCCTATACCAGAAGACAGAGTGCACTGTAAACACTAGGTCCTGCCAGTAAAGGCCTGTTGTCAGCAATGCTGAATGCAAGTAAACAGTACAAACGAAGAAATTCAATAAATTACCAAGCAGAAGCACAAAAAGAACAAGTTTGTTTATTACAAACTATTACTCTCATTTTTGACTCGTATTGAAAACAGCGATCTCACTTATTTTACAAAAGGAGTACATTTATTGTTCCACCTATTCAATACAATCGGTACCACGTTATGTGGTCCATTAGACATAGAAAATCTAAATATTGAGGGGACATGTTTCGCACTTCTACTGGGCATCATCTGGTTAAAGAATGAAATCAAAATAATGTACCGAAAGAAAGCCCAATTGAACTCAGAGTTATATAGAACACATTTAATAGTAGCCCAAGAATTAGTCCCATTAGAAAGGAAATCGTTCCTGCAACATGTAGACAATAATTTGTCGCATTTGTTGGACAAGAAACAAGCGACGCTAGACAAAATACTAATGTAATTAAGAATATCTCAAACACTACATTCTAAGAAAAATACAAACAGAAGATAAATCCACTACGTACCAACATTCCTACACTAGTAAATTTGACGAACACACAGTTTTCTGATAAATAGATAGAGATTTTGAACAAGGGTCCCAAGTATAATTGGCCTAACAAGAATAAAGGGGTAGACATCATAAACACACTAGCCACAATAGAAACCAACGTTTCCAAACTACCTTATGAAATACAAAACGACATAAAACAGAATTAAAGAAAAACTTCCAAGATTAGCAGATCTGAATACTAAATTTTATCCTGATCAACACACATTAATACAAAACTTGAAAACCAAGATAGAAAACAACAACATCGTTGTAACTAAAGCCGAGAAAGGGGGATCAATCGTTCTACTAGATAAAGAAACATATATTCAAAAAACAGAAGAATTTTTAATAGTAATAGTTACACGGTAGTTAATGAGGACCCGATAGCAAAAATACAACGTAATTTATATACATTACTAAAGAAATCTACATTTCTTTTTGACGAACAAGATCAGCAAAGACTCACAAACATGAATCCTAACATCCCTATAGCAATAGCCATTCCTAAAATACATAAGAATGACATCCCAATACATTCCCATCATCAACTGCCGAAACAGTCCAACCTATAAAGTTTCTGAGTATATTCATGGCTTCCTTAAGAGACATTATACATTTAAAGACAAGCAATCTTTAAAGAATTCCAATGATTTTCGTGAGATCCTAAATAAGTTTGACCTGCAACCTTATCATACAATATGCTCCTTTGACGTGGTTAACATGTACTCAAACATCCCGACCAGAGACACTGTTAACATCATCTATAATAACATCTTTAATATTAACATCATCTATAATAACATCTGTAAACATAGTGGCCTCAGTAAAATGGAGATCGACGAATTCATGACACTATTAAATTTTGTTTTAGACAACAACTATTTCACTTTTAATAAGAAAATCTATAAACAGAACAGTCTAGCGATGGGAGATCCAATTTCGGGCATCCTAGCTGATATTTACACGGACACGATTGAACACACAAAAATCAGAACAAGTATTAAAGGTATTTGTTTATGGTTGAGGTACGTGGATGACACGTTCGTAATAATTGATAAGAATGCCACCAATAGCAGCGAAGTATTAGAAAGCTTAAATAGTATCAACCTTAACGTAAACTTCACTAAGGAAGGTAAAGACAAAGGATCCTTGAATTTCCTAGACATAAAGGTCACCCGAACTAATAACACCTTTGAGTTTCAAATTCACAGAAAACCTACACTCTCGTCCGTAACGATAAATAATTCCTCACTACACCCCGATTCTCAGAAACAGGCATCATTTTATAGTTTGATATATAGAGCTTTAAGAATCCCATTATCCCCTACAAGCTTAAGAAACAGAATTAAATTACATAAGGAATCTTGCCAAAATCAATGTTTATAAGATCGAAATGGTTACCGGTAGCCGCTTACTTCATAGGATCAAAAACAAGTTATCCACAAACCTTATACCAGACAAACCTAAATTCAATTAATTCAATTAATTAATTCAACAAATATAATATGAACATAGCCTTCAGGACAAACAACACAATACAAAATATATTTTTCAATTATAATAAAATCAATAATAATAACAACAAATATTCAGGCTCAAGAGTCTACAGGCTAACATGTTCCCAGTGTGGAATTTCATATGTTGGACAGACTGGACGAAGCTTCTTTATAAGATACATGGAACACTTCAATGCGGAAAAGCACAATAAATATTCGGAAATGAGCACGCACATGAAGGAAACAGATACCGTTTTACTCCAATAGAAATGGAACTCACAACAATCAGGAATACAAATAAAGGTAAACTCCTGAATGAATTAGAGAATATATATATTTTTCTGAACAAAACACTTAATAAGGATCGCAACCTTAACGATGATACGGAAGTCAAGAGCCCCTTATATACGTTAACGCCTAAGCTATTAAAACAGTCAATCCAAAACAAAACAAAGTCCCACGAATATTTAAATTCTTTAAATCAAAATCTCCCCTTATCCCACCGAATACTAAGCCTGCAATTGACCCTCCAAACAATTCCCCTCCCACATTAACATCGACATGTAATGCTCCGCCCACCTCCGCTTCCCCTCAGCATGCCCCTCTTCCTCTATCACATCGTTACAACACGCGAAGCAGGAACTCCAGACAGACCAACGCTGCTAATACAGCAAGATAGGTACACATACGACATATGAGTAAGTACCCATTTTACATATACACAATTCTCGGACACTAACATACGATTTAAACACACACGTCAAACACGTCTTTTTGTTCTTTTGCAGTATAACCACATTCAATTCATCGATGTTCCACTTCTTCTAGAAGGACTACATTTTCACGTGAATATCAAACATAACCTGTCAAATACTCGAAAAATCTCGTCTCAAAACAGCTTCAACCAACGTCTGCTTGCAACGGTTATATCAGATAATATTTTAGACCAATCAACTTAATGAGGATAACATCATAATATTCGCCTTTTCTCTTAACCAATCTTTTAATGTCGGAATATAAACAAGATTCACCCTCAATTTTCAACCATTTTAGTCTGTTGAAAACTTATCTTGACAATTGCCCCCAGCAAATATATGCTGACTTTCATAACGAAGAGAATCCACTTCAGTACCAGACATGTACCATTTTTAGAACTTTATATTGACATAAATGTTCTTTTAGACAGGATTTTAAATTAGTTTACAATAATTTTCGCATGTGTTTTACATGTCATATCCCAACAGCATATTTTATAACCACTATTCTGTAAAGTTAATATCATAAGAAATCACAGTTCAATTTTAACAAATTATAAAGTGTCATTGTCCTCTAAAACGGTGTTTGTTTTAAGATTAAATTAATACGGCTGATGATGCCCAGTAGAAGGGCGAAACATGCCCTATATTTATATTTATATTTTCTATGTCTAATTGACCACATAACGTGGTACTGATTGTATTGAATAGGTGGAAAAATTAATGTACTCCTTTTGTAAAATAAGTGAGGTCAAGTTTGTTTAATCGCAAACGCATGCACATCGTAGTGTCCCACATCTCCCACATATGCCTACATTAGTCCAGGACACCAACTCCTTTCTGGTATTGAAGGTAGGGATAGTGTCCTCTGTATATCAAAGCTTAGCACTGACTGTTCATTCATTTAGTTGCTTTCTTTAAAATGCTCTTCAATAGACTATGAGCATTTTCTGAGTTTATCTGTGCTTTGATAGAGTTGCATGGGTCTCTCTTAAGCAGTTTTCATCATAGTTAAATTTGGAATAAAATACTCTCCTATAGTAGAAGAGAAACTAGCTGAGAATTTTTCTTTGTATGTAGTTCCTACATAACTGGAAGCGTGACATGTGTCGGAAGATCTGCTATAGTGTGACGTGTACTTCAGAAACTTATTATGTGCTTGAAAATATCTGGCATGTTAGTATCAAATACCAGTAGTTTCTTAGAACCTCCTGATTTACCTCAGTTGTCTTTCTTATTACTGTTATCATTGATATTCTAAGGGTCTGGGGAAAGCACTGTTTACACTCTTCTTGCCTGGTCTCCTGAGTATTGTTGGACAAGAGAGAAGGGTGTAAGTTAATGTAAAACAAAAGCTAAAAGTTTCCACCTATTCAATACCATTTTTTGTAACCTTAAAAATGTTACATATATTTCATGAAACTAGTTTCGGTCTTGCTAGGGACCATCATCACTCAAAATCAAGTTAAGGTAAGACATGAATTACCAATAAAATTTAAAACGCAAGCAGGTGTTGTTGAAATTAAGTGCAAGTCAAGTAAAGATTTGGAAGCTAATTAATTTATTATTTAACCACGTATTCAATACATTATAGTCTTATACAATTAGGATTTGATTCTTATTACCTTATGAAATGTAAGACATGTTTCGCCTTTCATTGAAGGCATCTTCAGTCATTGTACCTCCTCAAGGTTAAATCAGGCACCTGATTTATAATTCAAATATAATTATTAAGATTTAATATTAACATACTTAAAATAGGAGCAGTCTAAAGGAAAATTGAATAAGAATTTTTGGTATTATTGTGAATAACAACAATATCAGCCGTTGGCTGTTGGTTAATAGTTGTGGCAAAGATACATAATACAGTGCTTAGTAGCAGTGGTCTGTTTTGAATCTTTAAATATTTCAATGTTCGGGAATGTTAGGAAAAATATTCCAGCAATATGAGAATGTTAATTGAGACCTTATTCATAAGTATAGTTGTAAAAATTGAAAAACTATCTGATTGAAAGTCTTAGGTTCGAGATTTTTGTCTTGCAATAAGTAATTGTTGATAACATTTGGCGTAAACCGACAACTTGGTTGGAGTATCTTAACTTGGTACAAACTTACAATAAGAGCAGTAAAAAGAAAAATTGAATGAACAATTTTGGTACCATTGTGAATAACAACAGTAACAGCCGTTATCTGTTGATAAATAGTTATGTCGAGGGTACATAGTACAGGGCTTAGTAGCAGTGCTCTAATTTGAGTTTTTAAATATTACATTTTTCAGTGCGTTAGGAAATACATCCCAGCGATATGAGAATATTTCATTTAGACCTTATTCGGAAATAATGCCGTAAAATTGAAAAAAGAAAACAACAGGTTGAAGTCTTTGGCTCGTGTTATTTCCCTTGTAAAAGTAGTTGATGGTTTAACATTTGGCGTAGTACATAGCGAAGGGATCAAAGTAAAACAACAACTTGATTGGAGTATCTCGACTTAAAATAAGCCTTCATTAATCTTGTTAGTGAAGTGAAGTTGTAAGTAGCACAGCTTGATGGTGTTGGTGCGTGCTGAATGCTAGCGGGTTGGTCGAAAGGGACATATAATTTGTGATCGATGGTGTGAATGCCAAGAGTCTGTCTGTAATTGAGAAAATTTATTATTAAACTAATAGTTCAAAGGAAATGAGCTAAACAGTAAATGGTAATATCACTTACCCCTTAGGCCGCTAAGATGTTATTTATAAGTGTTAAGTGTTGTCGGACTAATGAAGGTCGCTCGGTTCCTACTTCTCGTATTGTATCCATGAGGCCGTAGTGGAGGGGATATGGGCTTGCTGTCCACGCGCAGAGGAGAGTTGACAGAAATGGGGTAGGTAGAGGGGAGTGTTGGCTGACATGCTATTAAAGATTTAAGAAGTCATTGTCATAAAAATTAATCTTTTGAATTAGAATAGGAATTTGATCATAAAGGGGGCTTTTCATATCTATTATATCACTCAAGTTTTTGTCTTTATTAAGGCGTTGGTCCAAGAAAATTTATAGGTTTTCAAATTCGGTCATTAGTCTGCCTTTCTCGATTCTTTTCATGATTTTCAATCTCGTTCTATTATGGTGAAATGGTGACCAGATTTGGATGTTAAAGTTACAATAAATAGTTCTTTATTTACAATTTATGGCCTTCATTGGACCACTCTAGCCAACTTTACAGTATACGAAGAATTTTTCAGTTTCCTGTCAGCCCAGTACTTCTTCATTCTCTCGGATCTTATCTTTCTTTCTTCATCGGAAATTGCCCTTCCTATTGTCTGTTTGTTGATGCTGGTTTGCAGTCTGGTTTGCTTTTCTGTGAGTTACCTAATTTTGTCAATTTTGTTTCTTAGATCTTCCACTGTTATTTGTACTTCATCCAAATCTTCCTTGATTTTTGTAATCCACTTAATGTTGCTCTTACTATTCCATAATTTTTCTATTATTCTCCTGATGATCCTGTTATCTGGTGTCCTAATTAGATGTCCAAAAATTGAAATGCGTCTCTTCCTGATAGTGCTCATTACTGATTCTATTTACTTGTAGACTGTTTCATTAGAAGCTACACTCCAGTGTTCATCATTTTGGTATGATTTGTTGATGCACGTTCTAATGATTCTTCTCTCTATTTTGAGTATTTTATTTGTGCAGTCTTAGTTTTGAAGATGGTTCCACTTGCGTATGTTATTTCTGGTTGAGTGACTGTTTTGTAGTGTTTTAATTTTGTTGCTATTGACAGGCCCTTTTTGTTGTAGGTTTTCTTGGTGACATATTCTGCTTGGTCAGTTTATTTATTCTGTTATGCCTTGCTGGCTTTTCATTGAGGTTATATGTCATGACTTCTCCCAGATAAGCTGCCTCTGTGGATCAGTGGTAGAGTGTCAGCCTCCGGATCCCAGACCTGGCAGAGGTAGTCGGATATTTGAAAGGAGGAAAAAAGTTCATTTGACACTCCAAGTCGTACGATGTCGGCATGTAAAAAAGTCTCTGTTGACACATTTGGTGTTTACCCGAAAAAATTCATTAAATCTCAGCCACAGACGCCCAAGAGAGTTCCGATTTACACGGTCTGCCATCTAGTGGGCCTAGAGTAAAACGGAACGTCGAAATTGACGAGCAGACAGCCAGATGGCGTCAACTTGAAATGTCTGCACACGGTAGCTGAGGCCATACGATGATATTATTATTATTTTCCCAGATATTTAAATTTATCTACAATTTTGATTTCTTGGTTTCCTATGGCAATTTTGTTTATGAGTGTTGAGGCAGTTAACATGATTACTGTCTTTTCAAACAAAACCAATTTTCTGTGCTATTTCCTGTAGTGATACAACTTGTTGTCTGGTTTCCTGAACATTGTTGGACAAGAGAGCAAGGTCATCGGCAAATCCTAGGCAATTTAAACTTTTGTTGTGTTTGGGACTTCCAATTCGGCTGTTCTTTGGGTTAATCTTGTACCATTCCATCATTATATATTCCAAGGAACAATTGAATAGCAGTGATGACAAACAATCTCCTTGTCTTCAACCTGTTTCTATGATTAATGGCTCAGAGAATTCCCCTCTGAACTTGACTTTTGATTTAGTGTTGGTTAAGGTGAGTTCTATCAATTTGATTACTTTTGGATGTAGCCCGATTTTTCTTAAGGTTTTCAACATTGAAGGTCTATGGATGTAGTCGTAAGCTTTTTAAAGTTCATGAAGGTTATTGCAAGAAGTTCGTTTTGCTTCTTGAAATATGCTCTGGCTAATTTTAAAGTGATGATTTGTTCTGCACAGCTTCTCCAAGGTCTGAAGCCTCCTTCGTATTCACTTAATTCTTCCTCTAGTTGCTCTTTGATCCTCCTGTATAGGATTCTGCAGAAATTCTTGTATGTGCAGTCTAAGAGAGAGATACCTCTGTAATTATCTGGATTGATTTTATCTCATTTTTGTGGAGTGGGTGGATTATGGCTGTGGTCCAATGTTCGGGGAACTTTTATGTTATCCAGATTTTTAATAGGGCCATGTGTAAGGATGTTCGAACTGTATCACTGGTATATTTCCACATTTCTGTGAAAACTTGGTCTTCTCCGCATGCCTTATAATTTTTCAACTCTCTGAGTGCTATTTCCACCTCTTGAATTGTTGGGGGGAGGGGTTTATAAGCTCAGGCGGAGTCTTGATGGGCGTGTTTGTAGTAATTGCTAGAAGTTCCTGGGCATTTTCCTTGTCATTATGTGTCGTTTCTCCATCCTAACTTTTCAGCATTAAGGTGGGAGGGGCAAATTTTTGTAGTTGTCTTCCTAATATTTTGTAAAAGTCTCTGGAATTAATTTTGTGATAGTTTTCTTCTAATAAGTCGATTAGATCTTTCTGTGATCGTGTCCTTGTTTGCCTGATAATTTTTGTGATTTTCCCCGATATTTTTGATGTTGGTTGCGCTTTCTTCTGTTTTGTGTGTTTGGAATTTTAACCAAGACTAATGTCTATCTTCATGGATTTCACCCCATTCTGAGGTCCACCAAGTATGTCGTTTGCATGTGTTCAATGGGGCTAAATTTTCAGCCTGTTTCCTGAGAATTGGAACCAGTTCTTCTAAGTTATCTGTCTGTTTTATGTTTTGAGTGACTTCTCTATATTTATCGTTTCTAATTAATTGGTGTGGATCAAAGTTCCTCTACAGTTTATTGCGTTTTGGTTTCTTTTTTAGTGGTGTGAACTTAATTTTCATTTTGACTATGCAATGATCTGAGCCTATATCTACTCCTCCTAATACTTTAACATTGTAGATTTCTCTGTGGAGGAATTTGTCCATAAATACGTGATCCAGCTGCCATCCCCCTTTTCTCCAAACAGGATGTTTCCAAGTTTTAAGTTTGTTTGGCCTCCTTTTAAAGTATGTGGACTTTGAGATCAGTTCGTGTTCTCTTCAGAGTTCAACAAGTCTTTGACCATTCTTATTTGTATGCTTATGTAGAGCCTATTTCCCAGTGATATCTCGGTATTTCTTTTCTCTTCCCAGTTGGGTATCGATGTCCCTAATAAGATTTTAATATTGTTAATGTTTACTTGGTTTACTGTTTGGTCAAGGAGATCCCAAAACTTTTCCACTTCTTTCCTAGTCTTTGTTAGAAAATTCTTTTCATTAGTAGGGGCATGGGCATTTATGCTGTTATAAATTTTGTTGGATGCTTTTATACTCAAAGTTGCAATTCTAGGTGAGATGGCTTGGAAATCGGTTACCGAATCTATTATTTTCACATTGACTATAAACCAAGTTCTGAATTGGGGACATTGTTTCATAACCCTTAGTCCAGGTTTCACGTTGTAAATTCTGTAGCCTTGAGATTCAAATGGTTCTTCTGTAGTATTTCTCATCATCTGGCGTCCTGCTACTAAAAGTTACTGTTTATCTAATTCGTCCATCAATTTCTCTAGTTTTCCTGCTTTAAGTAAAGACCTTTCCATGGTTGACTTTCGAAGGTAGTTAACCTTGGGTGGAGCACGCTTCGATTTACAATTACGGTCGTTAACTGCAGAGGGACAACCCCATACGTTCATGGTTAAGTTGGCATTTCATCCTAACCCAATGAGGTATGGTTTTCCCGCCAATACTCGGGTAGCTGATTGCAGTGGTTTCCCACTGGACGATGGGATCGCCACGTCCCTACGCCTAATAAATAGTAATACGGAATAACATAAATGTATTACCTATGATTAGGGTGTAAGTTCTCATAAAGGCTCTTCTGTTCACTTGGTTTCTCTCTCTGTTATAACCATGTACCCTTCACAGGGTTCAGTGGAATGTTGTGCGTTTGCAGAGTTTGCGCCTTGCTACTCTGCCCTGCAGTAGCTGCGACACTTGATGTAGAGACCTCCCATCGAACCTTACTACAGCTCTTCCTTGGGTCCTTGTTCTTTGCATTTTGCCCTTTCATATCTCCAGTCCTCCTTGATATGTAGCCAAGGTATCTGAAATAGGCCTGGCTAATCTTCTTCATGAGCCTGTCCTCAGAATCTCAGTCCAAGATACGCTTAGAACTCGACGGTACACCCATATTTCCATCGCTTCAATCTTCCTCCTGTCGGCTTTGTGAATTGTCCAGCTTTCAGCCGTGTATGTGTTGATTGGAAAAACCAGAGCATTTGCCAGCCTGTCTTTAGTGTTGTTAGTGATGGCTCTGTCTTTCCAGTTCTTGGTCATCTTCATCGTCACATTGTGTGCCATTGCTAGGCACCTCCTGATCTCATTCCAGCAGCCCCAATTGCTCATTATCAGGACTAATCTGCTCACCACCTCAAAGCCTCCTATTTATCTCAGGTATGGCAAGTTGTTGTTTGTCCAGTCCACAATCTTGACGTTGCTGTTGCTAACCTTGATCTCCTTTCCACACTCCCCTCTGGCTCTTGTGATCCACTACATGATAATCTCCATGCTTTGACGATGCATACCTTAAGTTGCTGATCATCTTTCTCCTACTCGAATGCCTCCTTCCCAGTGTTCCAGCACCTTCTTCATAATGTGCACTGAGTAGATGTTAGAGGGAAGAGGCGACAGGATGCATCTTTCATCAAGGGTAATGAACTTCATGTTGTTGGTCCGTATTGAACTGAGATTACGTATACATTATAAAACATAAAAGTTTTCCACCTATTCAATACGTAGTTATATTTACACTGCGTGTATTTACATTACATGGGACTAGTTTCAACCCTACTCGGGGTCATCATCAGCCATATTTAAACAATACACAATATTTGATGAAATCCTAAAACATGTTTCTAAGCAGTAAGAACAGTATGAAACAAATATATGATTAACATTATGATGTGTGGTTGAATTATGCGAAGTGAGATGGTGCTCAAAATGTTGCAAATGAAATGAAATATTACGAGTGACTTTAGATGAGCAATATATAATACAAGTACACAAACACGTTAAAAAGACTGAGTATAAAAGTACAAATGAGATGCTCTATGTTGTGGATCACCTTGAGTCAAATTTTCAGACACATGGTGTTTCATATAGAATTCAGCAGGTCCTGGCAATACATTACGGTTGTGGACCGAGTGTTATGGTACTAAGACTGAACACAATATAAGGTGACGCTTGTAATAAAAGTCTACAAGTATGTTCAAATGTTTGAGTAACAAATGTGTACATGATACTCTCTAGAAGAATCTGTGAGGAGTTGATTATACACTGTATCAACTTAAGCAGAAATTTTGGTACTTGGTGTATTAGGTAACCAAACTATGTTGATATGGCTGCAGGGTTGATTGTTGGAACTGTGCAGACTGAATATGAAGTTTTAGAATTCTTCTGAAGTTGTAAGTAGACACTGCGCGTGATATTAATATTAATGGGTGGAACTTTCAGTTCATAGCGGAACAAACGGGACCTTGCACGGCAGTGTGTGCAGCTTAGATGGTAGTGTGCTAGATAATATTTTTTTCCAGGTGCATGCTTCGAAAATCATTTTTGTTGAAGAACAAATGTAAAAGCCAACACGATCTGGTTAACCAACGAAATTAAATTCCTTTATAAGAAGAAACTCGCCTACTATCAAGCGCTCAATGGGACTTATTTCAAACCCATGTAGACGATAAGTTATTCATTATACTTTCCAAAAAACAATGAACTTTAGATAGAAAGCTCAACAATCTCAAAAACATCTCTTTGACAAGTAAACCTTTTACTAAATTAACTAAAGAATCGAAAAATCACTACAATATAATTAGTAAATTCCATCCCCCTGTTGTCAACTTATCCAAAACAATCCTAAAAGATAATGACAATGTAATCCTATCAAAAGGCCCCAAACATAACTGGCCTAACTTATATAAAAGTAACACTGTATTTAATATAATCACTGAACCTGAATTAGCTATCAATAAATGCCCTTAGAATTACAGGACAAAATTAGACCTGTTGTAAAACGAAAACTTATCCGGGATTTTAGTGGAAATATACCTAAACTTCAGGAACACATTTTCATTGATAACAACGACGACATTAAACACGTGTTATTTTGGGCCAGATATGTAGATGGCACATTTTTGATCCTAGATGATAGATTTATTAATGCAGCATCTACTCTTAATAACCTCAAGAAAATTGATCTGCATATTAAATTCACTCTTGAAACAGAATCAAACAAAACAATTAATTTTCTAGATATAACAATAAGCAGATTACCTCCCTCATTATCATATATGATTTATACAAAACCCACGCATACAGCTAATACCATAAAACAAGACTCTCTTTATCCACAGGTACATAAACGCGCCTCGTGCAACAGTATGGCTAACCGTGCCTTCAAAATTCCGCTAACTTAAATAAGGAACTCCGCTCCATCGCCAAATTTAATGGTTATAATACATATTTTATTGAACGAATTATTAACAAATTTAAACACCATTCTTACACAACACTCTTCAAAGATAATCCTAAACCAGCTGCTTACTCCACATTTACATTCTATTTATATGCCTAATGTCTTCAAAAACACAATACCATGATTTCTTTTCGGACTAATAATAGAAACCTTGAATTATTACACAACTCCAACTCCTTAAATAAAACAAGTGTCTTTTCTAAGTCAGACGTATACCGTTTCAAATGCAACAACTGTAACTCTTCTTACATAGGTCAAACTGGTCGTAACTTCAAAATTAGATACTTTGAACACCTTAATGCAATAAAATACAACAGATTTTCGGCAGTGGGGCAACACATACAAGACACAAAACATATCTCGGGACCTTAGTCCCTGTTACGGTGAACTTGAGTGGTCCAAATCTTTTCTTCACCCGTAGCCTCCGGTACGTCATTTAATTGTACGTCCTCCTGACTTGAATTATTTGAAACTTTACTTGATTATTATCCATATCAATTATAGCTTTACACTCTCTCAAGATATCTGCTCCCAGAATAATATTGTATTCTACTTTCACTAACATCAAAAATGGGTGTGACAATATTGCGTCACCTATTTCCAAATCTAGATATACACGAGTGTCACACCGTAGTGCGATCGGGTATAATACCTCTCACCTTTAATTTAATTCTAAATGGTGAATGGCTTCAACTTCGGTATTTGGTTTCTGCTCAAAGCATCCGCAATAACATTGTCCTTGCCAGAGCAATGCTCTATCTCTAGATCGAACTGTTGTACGAACAGAGTCCACCGATTTACTCTTTCCGACAACATCATCGTTTTGAGCATAAAGGTGAGTGCTCGATGGCCTTTTCTGAGAACAATAGTAAAACCGTAAATGTATTTCCGTGAGTACCCAAGAGCTGTAACAATGGCTAATATTTCAAGCTCGGTCACGGTATAATGCCTTTCGTGGTCTCGTAATTTTCTGCTCATAAAGGCTAAATAAATAATACGTGGTTCGACATCCGTTCTTTCCTGATACAACACAGCACCGACGCATATCATAGACGCGTCTGTATGGATGATCAATTTTTGCTAAAAATTCGGGTATCCCAAATTCACTCTACTTCCTAGCAATTCCTTTGTTTTATTAAAAGCTTCTTCGCATGTCTCATCCCATTTACAGCGATTGTTCTTCTTCAAAAGGTCTTGCAAAAGAGCAACCGTGATTGTGTAAGTAGGACAGTGGTCCGCAAAGAAACAGTAAATTCCCAAAAATTGCCTGACGTGCTTGTCCCTTAGTGGTTTTGGGAAATTCTGAACAGCTTTAATTTTGACAGGGTTTGGGGATACATCAACTATTAATGTTTTCGTCATGTTTGCGCTCCACTCTCTATCACTGTTTCTCGAAGACTAAAGCTTTTAGTCAACGAACAGGTTTAAACATGCACACCTATGATGTCATCGCTGCAGCACATGCACACTCTTGCTTTTATGATGCATACTTATTGCATTCCTTACACTTACTCTTAAGAAAACGATCAAGTCTAAACATGCACAATGACGTCATCACTGTAGCACGTGCTTACCCTAGCTATCCCGATGCATGTTTAAACTTGTTCGATAAAGCTATGCCTTAACAGAGGAAGAGGCTATAACAGCCACCGCCATCTTGTGTAGTAGCCTCAAAGTGCTAATTAGCGATGTAGTAGCCGTAAAGATAGCAGCACGGTACTCTGTTGAATAAAGATGGCAGCATGTCAAATATAATTTTTTAAATTGTCCGCCACCACATTTCAAAGGTAAGTAGCTAAAGAGTGCAGCGCCGAGGTAAGCGATGTAAGATAGCGGATAACAGCTTGTCAAATAGAATTTTTCAAATTATCCGCTACTACATTTCAACTAAAGAGGGCAGCTGAGGTTTGCGATGCAAGATGGAAGATGGCAGCTGTTAAAAAATCACGTGGATTTTAAATTACCAGCAGTGTCGTAAAGAGGGCAGCACTAAGGTTAGCAATGCAAGATGGCGGATGACAGCTGTCACGTGAAATTGCCCGCCTCCACATTTCAAAGGTATGTAGCTAAAGATAGCAGCAAGAAGCTCTATTGATTAAAGATGGCTGCTGTCAAATAGAATTTTTCAATTTGTCCGCCACCACATTTCAAAGGTAAGTGGCTAAAGAGTTCAGCACTGAGGTTTGCGATGCAAGATGGCGGATAACAGCTTCTCAAATAGAATTTTTCAAATAGTCCGCCTCAAAGGTAAGTAGCTAAAGAGGGCAGCACTAAGGTTAGCGATGCAAGATGGCAGATAACAGCTGTTACGTAGAAACTACCCACTACTACGATAAAGATAGCAGCACGGTGCTCTGTTGATTAAAGATGGCTCCTGTCAAAAAAGAATTTTTCAAATTGTCCGCCACCACATGTTAAAGGTATGTAGCTAAAGAGGGCAGCACGGTGCTCTGTTTATTAAATATGGCGGATGACAGCTGTCAAAAAAAAGCACGTGGCTTGTTTCCAAACAAGAGCGAGTGGAATTTGCCGCCACCACATTTCAAAGGTAAGTAGCTAAAGAGTGCAGCACGGTGCTCTCTTGATTAAAGATGGCTGATGGTAGCTGTCAAAAAAGCACGTGGCTTTGTAGAGCACGTGGAAATTACCGCCACTACATTTCAACTAAAGAGTGCAGCACGGTGCTCTCTTGATTAAAGATGGCGGATGACAGCTGTCAAAAAAGCACGTGGGTTTGTTTCCAAACAAGAGCGAGTAGAATTTTTCAAATTGCCCGCTACTACGTGCCATAAAGAGGGCAGCACGGTGCTCTCTTGATTAAAGATGGCTGCTGTCACGTGGAATTGCCTGCCACCTCATTTCACCTAAAGAGTGCAGCACGGTGCTCTGTCGATTAAAGATGGCTGCTGTCAAAAAAGCATTTTTCAAATTATCCGCCACCACATTTCAAAAAATATGCAGCTAAAGAGGGCAGCACGGTGCTCTGTCGATTAAATATGGCGGATGACAGCTGTCAAATAGCACGTGGATTTGTTTACCGATTCAAATCTCGCGCTAGTAAGGTTAAGTTGGCAGCACTGAGGTTTAGGCCCGTTAAGATGGCAGCACTAAGGTTAGCGATGCGTTGTTGTCGATGATAGCTGTCAAAAAGCACGTGGCTGTCAAAAAAGCACGTAGCTTTGTTTACCGATTCAAATCTCGCTCTAGTTAGGTTAAGTTAGCAGCATTGAGGTTTAGGCCCGTCAAGATGGCAGTACTGAGGTTAGCGATGCGTTGTTGTCGATGATAGCTGTCAAAAAGCACGTGGCTTTGTTTACCAATTCAAATTTCGCGCTAGTAAGGTTAAGTTGGCAGCTCTGGAAGATGCCTCTGACTGCGGAGGAGCGGGCCCCTGGGAAGGCCTCCCGTGCGGCGGCGGAGGTGGAGCGGGCCCCTGGAAGCCGGGGGGAGGACGTGGCCGCAGAACTACACACTATACCTACCGAGGAACAAATTGAATTTTCAGAAGATAAATAATTTGAAATAGTAGATTCCTATAAGACAAGACCGAAGATTATATACAAATATAGATAATTGATTGGCTGTAGCGCAAAGAAAAACAAATATAATATTTAAAAGGGTGAATATTAGTATAAGAAATTATCAAAATGAACGCTTACTTGTCGAACTTGTTTGATAATATTGACCGTTATACCATGAAGAAGATGTCTTGCTAAACTCGAGATCGACCAACCTGGAGGGAGATATGATCCAGCCCGCTGACCACACCTAATGTGAGAGGAGAACTCCAACCGAACCTCAGACCGTGGCCAGTTGGACCAGCCATGTGACGCTACTGACGGCTTAGCTAGGCATATGCATATAGTATAAAGTATTATAAGGGTGAAATACTTAGAAGTGCAAGTGGTACAGTGAAGTGATGCGTATTACGTATAATTTGTTGAAATTATATTAAGTCAGTACATAATGAGATCGATATTTCGTGGGAATTGTCTATGCCCAAAATAGCAATTAAGATTACGAGAATGAAGGTAAAGTATCAAACATCTGAATATAAGGATTTGGGAATGTTAAACATCAGTTACGGATCTTGTGAAACCATTCAGGCAAGGATTACGTCACAAGCGGATCATATGTGAAGAAGTGCGATATATATTCGAGATATTCCTTGTCAAATAATGTTACTAGATGCATGATTGGAATATTTAAGGTTAAGCATCGTAATATGAGAAGAGAACTGATCCATTTAAGGAAGTATTTATGTAAACAAGAATACTACGTCTTAGGAATCGCATTTATGTTGGAAGAGGTTATGAGTAATGAAATATGATATTGATAATGATATGGAATTGTCTGAAGGTTTAATAGTTGAGAAAGAAGTTATATGAACTAATTTGAGAGTAGTAATGTGAATTTAGGTGATTATAAGACGTAAATATGGTCGATAAAAGTTTAGATATTCATGTTTTGATCAAATAAGCGATGCAAGCACAGGGAAGGAAATACGCCGTGGGATAACAAAAAGTAAGGTATGAATGGTGGATTTATAAGTATAGTTGAGATTAGAAAGTTACCATAAGGTCAAGTACAGCTGTTGATGTTGAAATATTCGTGTCTTATGACCTATTTTCGTAACATGTGTGAAGTGAGAGATATATTAAATCGGTGTAGCCATAATGTACAACGTAGTTATGTAGTATCGAGATAACATAAAGTAAATACTTGCGAAATTACTTGCACAAGCATGATATCTTGAATATGAGTCTAGTAAGTCAGTGTATGCATATTGAGCCTTATAGTAGCAAATTAAGAATTATTTTGTTAGAAGTTTTGTAGGTTATTTTATATTTTGAGTGATGATTAATAATTTACCTGGTATTTCAAATGATGGGCTAGGATGTTAGGAGCCTAGATTTTGGTAGGCAATAGGGATAGTAATCTTAGCCCGTCAATCGTCAGAAAATATTTCTACGCCAGAGAACAACTTTAATAACAAATTCAGATTGCATAAACAGGAAATTTATCAGTTATAAAGAAATTTTGCATTTTAAACTTCAATGTGATTATGTTATTGTGATTGATTTGAATCATGAACTTTCTTGCAAGCTAATTAATTATCTATGCGGTAAGTGAATGACTGATTTAAATCTCAGACATAATAATATATTAAGGAACACGAGTTCATTTCAGAACCAATGAATTCTGTTTATTATATTTTATTAAGCCAGCGCTGACTTAGATGTAAAATATTGAGAATGATGACTGATTTTATTCACCGATGATGGAATTTCATGACGATTCGAGTTCTCTATTCTTTAATCTATGCTTAATTTAATCGATTCGAGTTCTCTATTCTTTAATCTATGCTTAATTTAATAAATGTCTTCTGTTATTATTTTTTTATTTATCAAGTGAGTGATGATTTGTAGAGGTTGATTGTAGATAGACTTAGTTGTTAAGATATTTATCATATAATTTACTTCGAATTTATGCGGTGAATGATTGATTTACTCAAGATTGCGATAGGATGGAGACCTTCATCGATTATTGTCGCGCGCGTTCCCCGTCTTTTCTCAGAATTCACATTAATCTAAACCTAAGAAGAAAAATTAGATATTTTCTCGTAAGAAGAAATACCCTGAGATAACATCTGGCTGTCGGGACATTTTTATTGTGTCGAACCTGGAAGCGGGAAGGACGCAAGAGGAAGGTAGCAAACAAAAATTGTATGAGTTATGGTCACCCTCATGTATTGTCATCAGAAGATGAGAAATCACTGACTGATGGACTTATTGTAGCTAGTTAGTGGGGTTTCCCTTTCACAGTTTCTGACCTTCGCTGCCTGGTGAAAGCGTTTCTGGACCAAACTGGTGTTAAGGAACCGCACTTTAAAAATTTCAAATTTAGGTTTGGTCCCATGACTAAATATTTAATATTTCATTTAGGAAAGTTTATGTTTAAAATAGGAATGCAATCATTGCAAACAATGAATAAATTTGTTTGTTTTAGTATAATAAACCACAAAATAGCAGTGTAACCAAAACATGAAAATTGTAGCAATTTGAAAATAAAATGTATTATGGTGAACTGAAATTAGATCATGTTGATGGCTATATAACTAAAATCAAGGAGAAAAACCTTCATGGGTGTCCGAGTTTGATTCATAATGGTTAACATGATGTTTCTGTGCAGTTTGTATTACTATCCCAAGTATCTCCTCCCGGAGGGAAACTGGGGACACTTTGTTTTTAATTAAATTAAAGCATTTTAAATAATATTTTCGCGGGGTTTATTGCACAGATGTTGACAGTTGTCACAGACCTGTTCCCTGTAATTAATTCAAGTTTGTATGATTATAGTTTAGCGTTATATAACAATTTGAATTTTAAAACTTTCCCAAGTAACCCAACTCGACGGTACGCTTTCCTGTCAGACTAAAAGTATTGGCTTCAAGTTTAGAGGTTACCAGTACTTGATTCCAGTAAACTATCCGCGTGTGAATTGGGTTTTAAAGCATGTAAGAAATTATAAAAACTGGACGCAAATGAACAGGACGTAAATAAAATACCACATCACAAGGTTATGTAGGCCAACCTTACCTTATATGCAGCATAAACTCACCATCATGCAAAAACGGAAAACTGTATAAAATTATGAGAGAATAACATGTGTAAGAAAAGATGGGGGAGTTATATCCTTTATTTTAATTCTTACCTTTAGTTCGATAACTTAGACATTTTTCTGGTAGATATTGGCACTTTCCCTGATCTCAGTTCCTTCCGGAGTTCTTTTATCTTGAAGTAGAAACGACACTTCATACAGTAAAAGAACAACCTCCATGAATATTGTTCATTACACCCCAAGCCTGAAGGTTGAATTGTAATGTTCTCCACGTTCTCCAAGCAATCATAAAAGGAGTAAAATACCTACCATTTTAATTGGTCTAAACTGGCTAACAACTGCCAGGAGCTGAATGCGGGCCTCTTAGACTAATAAACAAAGTGTAAAAGACACGTCCCCAAAGCAGAGAGACAATAACGTAGAGCAGAAGTCAAGTTAAATGAATTAAATTTATTAACATATAAAATCAGAGGCATAAGATCCACATGGGTCGACGCTCCGAACAAATAGCATTTATTTAACATAAAAAGCAGAGGGAAACGGTCTGAAGATTAGCATTAAGAACAAACTAATGGGGATACAGGGAGTCAAATACTCACATAACATGCAACGATAATCCATCCGCAGTAAAAATCAATCGGTCACAACAGACATATAGTGTTCTGCGGTACAATTTCTTTTATCAGATAGTACAACAGAGTTAAAACTTGATCCTAAGTATTTCTTTACCATTAACTATCTCGAGGTGAAAGTGACAGCTTCCACAGATAACGTCAAGGTTTCAAATAATATGGCTTCTACATCATCCACGAGGGTGCCACATCACGGAGGAGGAAACTCGTGTTGTGTACTACCTGGGTGGTGATGACGCATCAGGTAAGTCAGGTGTAAAACAAGTGGAGGTAGCAGATTTATCACGTGTGTTGGTGCAAGTAGGAATATGTATGCAGGTTTCACGCGGACTGTACTCACTACTACTTCCTTGTTTCCAGTCATTAGTGTCAAAGCCTTCTCATTACGGCTAACTACAGGGTAAGGACCAGAGTATGGGGGCTGCAAAGGAGGCTTCACATGGTCAGCTCTCTGAAAAACATGGGGACAGTTGCCAAGTCTTTGAAGACGAATACTTTCTCTTGACAATTGGGGGAGTCAGGAACAGGTCTGAGTTCTGCCATTACCTTCCCTAGATGATTTTCAAAATCAGAAGGGTCGACTGGAGGAGAAGAAATGGGCGAAGAAGTAACCATTTGTCCAGGGAAGCGTAGAGGCACCCCAAACACTAGTTCGGCGGGGGTAGCTTTCAGATCTTACTTTAGAACTGCACGCATGCCAAATAACACTGGGGGTAAGGCTTTAATGCACGTTGCACTGTGACACATCAGCGAAGCTTTTTAACAGTCTATGGAGACGCTCCACCATACCGTTAGCGGATGGGTGGTAACTGGTTGATTTTCGTTGTACCAAAAAGTGTTATAAGTCTGCGAAACAGTGTAGACTCGAATTGTCTTCCTTGGTTAGTAGTTATACAAGTAGGGAGATCCAGCCACTTATTAGGTATCGGCTGTTTCTTCGCCAGTGACGTTGCGCATCGGCCATGCCTCTGGTCAGCGAGTAAATCTGTCTACAGCAGTGAGGAGATAATGATAGCCTTCACAGACAGGCAGCGGGCCAACAATATCCAAGTTAATGTGGCTGAAACGGCCTGTGGGTGCTCCGAAATTCCCCAAAGGAGATATATTATGCCTCGTTACATTGCGTTGTTACAACAAACAAGCACGAGTCCAGGCAAGAGTGTCTTTCTGAATAGATGGCCAAACAAATCTATCTGAGACTAGACGATAAGTGGCTCGAATACCTGGGTGGCTTAAGTTATGGAGCTTGTCAAAGAACTTGCGTAAAAAGAAAGTGTCAGGAACGGATGGGGTTTTCCATTTGATGTACCGCATATAATGGTAGTCGTGGTGCCCAGGAGGGTAACTTTTTCTAATGACAGCGAGGTACCACCGTGCAATAAGGCTTTGAGTTCGTCATCGTCTGCTTGGGATTGAGCCAGCGCAGCGTAGTCATCTTCTAGTGAGATGGCTTCAAAACGAAACATTGTATTGGCGACAACGTTATCTGTTCCCTTTGTATGCTGAGTATCAGTTGTGAACTGGAATATGAAGGACAGCTGATTAAGTTGGGCTGGGGGTAGTTTTTCTCTGAGTTGAGAAAATGCATAAAGCAGAGGCTTGTGGTCCCGTATATATGGTGCAGTGTTGTGCTTCCAGTATATAGCGGAAATGCTGGGCAGCCTCGTACACAGCTAAGAGTTCCCTATAATAGGCCAGCCATGTTATCTGACGCGCTGAAAGCTTCTTGCTGAAAAACGCTAGGGGCTGCCAATGGAGTTCAGTTTTCTTTTGCAAACATGCTCCGACTTGAGTATTTGGTGCATTAGTAAAGAGACCTTGAGGCGCATCTGGCAATGGATGAACAAGTAGAGTGGTTTTCGCTAGGCTTTCTTTGCATTCGTGTAAATCACGTTGCAGTCTAACTCAAACTAGCAAACAAAGCGGACTTGCTCAGCGGAGTGTGCAGAACAATGTTTGGTGTGGAGCAATACCGAGCAGCGATAGGAAGGTGGCTATGGAGAATGAAGTGGGAAAAACTGAGAAAAGAGAGCACAAGACTGATTTATGGAAGATAGGATAGAGGGTGCTGGTGGTTGTGGTGGTAACGACGCTGTTAGTTATTGGGGGCGTGGAAATTAATATCGGCCCGAATGCTAACGGCAATATGAGCTGGGACGACATGGAGGCTATTAAAGGAATAGTCAGAGAGGACGTTAAGGATGTTTGTAGAACAGACCAACTAAAGCAGATGTTCCAGAACCAGTCAAAGAAATCTGGAGAGCTTGAGAGATGGATAAAGGACAGAACAGAAGAGGTAGCAGCAAAGACGGGAAATAATGAAGAAGAAATTATGAAACTGATTGAGAAAGTGAAAAATCTGTAAGAAGAGTTGATGAAACTGAAGAAAGTTGAGACGAACTGTTGTCAGTAACGTGTGAAGAAATGTATTTTTGTATACGGAGTGAAGGAAGAGGTAAAAGAGACTAAAGTTGATCTCATACACAAGGTGCTCGAAGTAATCCAGAATAAGATGAAGATGAACTTTAGCGAAGTGGATATCGACTATGTTGAGAGGGTCGGAAAAGTGAGAGGGAACAGGCCTATCAGAGTGAAGTTGTTATCAACGCTGATGGCGGAAATTATCTTGAGAAATGCGGGCAATATGCAAGGAGAGAAATTATGGGTGAGAAGAGATATGGGGAGTGAAGGCAGTAAGTGCTTAAACACTTTAAGAGTTCATTTACTTAGGGCAAGACTTCAAGGTCTCAGAGCGCATATAAAGGGCCAGCAGTTGATAGTATCTAGTGGAAAGTGGGTAAGACGTTGGTCAGTGGAGAAGTTACAGATGATCGACGAAAAGCTAAAACGAGAAGAAAACGTGGAACAATACAGGGCGATTATAGGAGGATGGCAGGGAAGAAAGAAGAAAAACGAAGTGAAATCAGGTGGGTGTAAAATGGAAATGGATAAAAAGGAGAATTAATGCTATCAGCGGTGGTGATCATAATATTACTATGGATTGGGGGCGTCGAACTGAACCCAGGTTCGACATCTAATGGAAATATGAGCTGGGAAGACATGGAAGCAATCAGAAGAGTTGTAAAAGAGGTGGTTTTAGAAGTCTGCCCCTTTGAGCAACTCAAAAATATGATTCAAGAATAAAGGAGGGAGTTTGAAAAATGAAGGAATTGTTCCGAGAAAGGGCAGACGACACATCACAAGTGAGGGAAAACGCCGAAGAAGTTGCAGCATTAAGGGAGAAAATAGGACGATTAGGAGAGGAGACGCTGAAACTGAAAGCAGAAGTGGAAGCCAACACTTTAAATCGCAGGAAGAAGTGCCTATTTATGTATGTATGTATGTGTGTATGTATGTATGTATGTATGTATGTATGTATGTATGTATGTATTTATTTGTGAACAAACGGGCTTCCAGCCCCCAATACATGTTCACAAAGCAATAAGACTATTGAAAATAATATTAATAATTATAGTAATAATGTAATGATAATAATAATCGACTCAAGGTTCCAGCAAGTTCATCACGTGTCCTTATGCGCTCAGCAACTTTCGTCACATTCATTGTTCCCTGACCTACTCCCGATCAATACCAAAACATCGACAGTCAGCAATTACAATCCAACCAGCCATAACACAAACAAAAAGTCCCTACCTTTATGAAATCACATATCATTTACCCAACTCCACCCACTTAACTATGTACTAAACAACAATACTCTCCTTCCCATTAAATTTTATCATACTAACACCATCCATTGCATAACATCCGATTATTAAACACGCTTCCCATAGACATACATCACTATTCCAAACACATACCCCTTGTCCACCTTCTAACTCACCCTCTTTCATTCTGCTCTCACAGGACTTTTTTGCCGCACATAAATACCTGTTCAACTCGCCCCCGCTTTCCCACTGCTTAATACTCCATCTTAAAATAGATTGCTCATCCCCTCTTCCCAATAGTTTCCGATGCTCGGCACTCAGTAATCTATGTCTTACTCATTTCTTCACAGTCCCTTAATAAGTGAAAATCATCATTCACTGCCCCGCAAAATATACACACAGTCTTGTCCCTCCCTTGCAGCCATACTTTATTCCTATGCAATCCCATAAACCTACATCATCCCATACATTTTTGACCTGTCAACGTATCTCATATTTATCCCTGCTACCTCCTCTATTTTAATAAACACATTCAATGAATTTCTCAGTCTACTCTCCCCCAATCATTTCTGCCTATGAATGTCTCTAATCCTCCCCTCCAGCATCCTCATCCCTCTAACTTCTGTCTTCGTCCAAACCTCCCCCACAGATGCTCTAATCCTATCATCTCCAAATATCCCTTAATTTTATCTAGCCATCCGCCCTTATACATGCTCTTACGTTGCTGTTTATACGCTGCCTGTAAAACCCTCCCACCTTCCTGTCTTTTTAAATTCATCCAGTATCTAACTATTCTTTTCACACCCTCCGATTCCAAATCCTCCCCACACATTCATTCCGCCCCTGCATTTGCTGTGCATCTCGGCAAACCCATTACTAGCTTACCAAAATTACTAATAATACTACTTAATTCCCCTCTTTTATCATACAGCCCCCAAACTTCTGCGCCATACAATACCCTCCCGAAAATAACCGATCTTAACACTAGCCTCAAGGCTTTATAACTAATACCCGGGTATTTAGCTAGCAAGTTTCTGACTGAGGCTAGGGCTGCCAATCCTCTGTTTTTCACCCTTCTAATCTGATCGTTCCAGGTTCCTTTACTGTTAATAATAACTCCTAAATATTCCAACTTCCTTACTTGTTCCAACCTTTCTCCCTGAAGTACCCATTTCCCTTCCAACTTTCTTCCTTTGTTTACCTGGGCTACTAAAATTTTAGATGTATTGCCATTAATTCTCAAGCCCCATTTCCTCGCAAACAGCGACACTGCATTTAACGCTCTCTTCATCTCCCCTGAAGTTAGAGTCATCAATATCACGTCATCAGCAAGTATCAGTCCCGGTACCTCCAGGCCATTAATTACCGGCACGGCCCAATTGTTTGCCATGTGCCCCTCCAAAATATCGTTAATAAATAAAATAAACAATATTGGCGATAACTTGCACCCTTGCTTTAAACCCACCTTGGACTCTAAGGGTCTACTCAGTCTCTCGTCTCCCAAATTTACACAAAACCTGACAACCCTATATATTCCCTCCACTGCCCTCAACATCTTTTCCGGAATCCCCATCCTGCCTAATTTCTCTAATAAAGCCTCTCTATTCACCTTATCAAAAGCTTTCTCAAAATCTATTGCTGCCACATAAACCGTACTTCTAGCCAGGCTCTTATACTTTTCTAAAACAGTCTTTACTATCATTATATTATCCACCGTTCTTTTCTTTTTCCTAAATCCCCTTTGGAAATCTGTCAATATTTCGTTTTCTTCAGCCCACTCGCTTAACCTGTTCGCTAACACCCCAGTGTATATTTTACTTAAGGAGTATAACAGAGATATTCTCTATAATTGTTTAAACTGTTCCTACTACCCTTACCTTTATATATTGAACATACAATTCCTATTCCCCATTCCTTCGGGTACTTACCTCCCTCATAGATCTTATTGAATAGTTTAACTATGCCCTCTATCATTGTCTCATTTTTTGCTAATTTCTTTCCAATAACTATTTATCCCATTACATCCCCCGGCCGACTTTCCCCTAACTCTGCTTATCACTCTCAGGATTTCTTCCCTTGTAATTTCCTTGTCCAGTTCATAAATTGCCACTCTCCTATTCCTCCAAATTACTTCTTCCCCCGTCCCTCTCCATATTTCTTCCCCCTTATCCCCTAGTAATTCACCAAAGTACCTCACCCATTGAACTTTCTCAATGCTCGTTCTCTATATATTCCTTCCACCCTTAATTATTCTATTAATCTTTTCCCATACTTTCTCAATGTTGTTAGTTTTACAATCCTTATTTATGGCTTCAATTTGTTCCTCTAACCACGCCTTTTTTACCTCACAAATTTTCTTTTTATACTCCTCCCTCAATTTGCAGAAAATCTCCCTTTCTGTGCCCCACCTTTCTTTCTGTACTCTCTTAAGGCACCCAGCTCCCTCCTCCGCACTCTTTCACACTCTCTATTAAACCATTCTTCACCCTCTTTCTTATTTCTCTTTCTACATTCTGCCTTCTGCGCTATCATCTTTATTGGATATAGCAGCAATTCCAAGGCTTTATCAATATTATTCTCCTCTAACGCACCTTCCCACCCATATTTCAGAAGTTGTACTTCATCTTTTACTACCCTATTCCAATCCCGTCCCACTTTCTCTGACCATTTATACTTATTATATCCACTCCCTTGTTTATCCTTTATCTGAGCTTCCTTCCTTATATACTTATCTTCCCCCCTTTCAACATAACCCACACTGGGAAATGGTGTGATTCAATCCAATCTCTTATTTCCATTCTTACAATATTCTCCATCACTCCTTCCGAGCTTAAAACCATATCTATCACACTACCACCCTTCTCAGTAACATATGTCAATTTCCCCGTACTGTCACCCTCCATCCATCCATTCAGAATATACAAATTCCCTAAAGCGCACATCTCTAGGAGCTTCTCCCCATAACTGTTCACAATTTTATCCTCACTCCTACTTTTCAACATACATATTCCATCCTCCCTACTATACACTGGGCTCTGTTCCCCTATTCTCGCGTTCCAATCTCCGAATAACAACATATCCTCTTCTCCTGCAAACTTTCCTCTTATCCTACTAATATCCACCAATAACTCTTCAAAAAATACTTATTTTCATATGCTGAACTACTAGGATGGCAATAAACGAACGCTAGATATATTTTCTTCCTCCTTCCCTCAACCCCTCCCATATTCAATCTCAACCATATAGTTTCTTTCATATCTGTCTCTATATCCTATACCATTTCACTAATTTCTTCCCTAATTAAAACTATCATCCCTCCTGGTGCTCGTCCCTTATTCCTCTCTTTTTCTTCTGTATTTATATTTTATCACAAACCCCTTCCCTGAGATCTCCCTCCCTGTTTCCAGCCACGTCTCCAAGAGTGCCACAACATCGAATCTTTCTATTACTTCCCGTACTTTCTTATTTCCTAATTTGTTCATTAGTCCCTCAATATTCACACATCCTATTTTCCTTTATAGTTATAAGTTTCCCTCCCTCCCTTCTAAGTCTCCCTCTCTATTCTTGCTCCTTGTAGTTATATACCTTTCTTCCTTAGTCTCCATTCCTCGTTTTTTTAACCAACCTATTCCGTTCCATGTCCTCCGTATCCTCCATCCCTTTACGTACTTTTCCCCAGAGGTCTTTTAAACTCCTTCCTTTACTCATAATTGCTTTACCTTCCTGTCGATCAGTCTTCTCGCGCCCTTTCTTGCTCACTACACCACTACAATCTGCTCTCACAGTTTCTTGCTGCTCACCCTCACTGACCCCTTCACTATTTTGATCTTCTGTATCTTCTTTCTTCCTTCCATCTTGCCTTGTCATCTCTCCTCCCTCGGAAATAACGCATTTGTCCATCTCCTTTAGCTTCGCCACTGAGTGCTCCCTAACCCATCGTCAGTTTGTCACCACCAACCTCTGACCTCTTATTCGGGCCTTTAGCCCCTAATTTTTCGCTCTCCATAGGTGTCTGCTCAAGATCTTCAGATTTCCACTTCCTTCCTTTCCCATGTCTCTTTTCACCCCTACTTTCTTTCCCTGTAAATTATTACTGTTACTTAACACAATATCTGCCATTAGGGTAGAGAAACATTTGGCCTCCGTCCTTTAGTTTTTCGAACTCTCTCTACATCGTCTATGTCTACTTCACTGAAGTTTATCTTCATTCTATCCCGTATGACTTCTACCACCTTGGCTATCAGGTCAATCTTGCCCTCCCTCTCACCTTCTTCCACACCATATATAAATATGGCTTTCTTCAATCTCTCCTGCCTGTACCCCTCCGCTTCTCTCTTCATCTTCATCACCTCCTCTTCCAGATGTTTCACTTTCCCTCTTAATAACTCGATTTCCTTCTCATTATTGTCCACTCTCCTGCTCGATTCCTCCGTCTTCGTTTCTAGCCATTTCTTCATGTTCCCTAACTCTTTCTTTCCTCCTCCATCATGTCCTTTATTTCCTGCACCTTATCCCTTTGACACTTTTCCTGTATTACCTCACTCACTACCACCTTGAGTGCTGCCAATTCCTCCATGCTAAATTTTCCGCTGGCACTTGGGCCTGGGTTTATTTCCACCCCCCAATAACCATTAGCACCGCTATCACTGACACTACCAGCACCGCTTCACTCATTTTTACTCCTTCTTTTCTTAACACCCGTCCATTCATGGTCACCTTCTGCTTCGCCTGCCATTCCCCAATCGCGGCCCGGTACTGCTCAATACCGACCAAGTTCGCAGCACGCACTTCACCACGCGACCTCGCTCCTCGGCTGCTCGAGCTAGACTGTTCCCCTATTTATATATGGTGTGACTGAGAAGGTGAGAGAGGACAAAGTGCTTACAACCTATAAAGTAGTCGACTTAATTCAGGAGAAAATAAAAGTTAATTTTAGTGGAGTGGACATAGACGATGTGCAGAGATTGGGGAAGAATTAGAAGCAACAGGCCTATCAAAGTACAATTGTTTTCTACGCTGATGGCTGATATTGTGGTTGGCAATGTGGGTAACGTGCAGAGGGAAAATATGGATCAAGAGGGACGTGGGAATGGAGGCGATCAGGAACGAAAAAATACTTAGAAAACACATGATACGAGCTAGAAATCAGGGGCTGAAAGCAACTATCAGAGGACAAGAACTAGTGGTGTCAAGCAGCAACTGCAGTAGAATCTGGTCTGTGAACAGATTGATGGACCTAGAAATTAAGATAAAACAAGACGAAGAAAAAGAAGTGTAGCGATTAGTGGGGAAGATAGGCTAGTGAAAAATAGTGATATGAGAGAAGAGGCGGAAGTCAGTAATGTTAATACCAAAAGAAACGATGTGCTGTGCGATAAGAGACAGGGAGATGTGCCAAGTGAAAATGCGATCATAAACGCCGATAAGGAAGGAGCATAGGATAATGGCGCGAGAGAAGATAGGCCTAGGGTCACAGACACAGTCACAGCTAGAGTCAAAGGAAGTCAGCAGAGTGGAATCAGTGAAGAAATGGCAACTCAGAGGGAAAGGGAATGCTCGGAGGCAACCTGAAAAAGAGTAGAGCAGGGCTGGAACGAAGGGTGAAGTAGAAGTTTAAGAAGTGAAGCCTAAGAGTCGTGGAAAACAGGAGGAAATGATGAGGGCACTGCTACAAGAAATAAAAACGCTAATAAATTTAGTAAGAAGTAAGAGAATTGTTACAGAAGGCAGAGTGATAACAAAAGGAGTGAGCGTGGTATCTCTGTGAAATGGGCTAGGGTAATTTTATGTTATTGCTATGTGAATCCATGTTTGGTATGATGTAGGAATAAGAGGCGGATGAGAGGTACAAGGAAATTTGGTAAAGTAATTTATGTATTGTTTAGTAGATTTAGGAGTGAAGTATGGTAATTTTATGTGAATCTGTGTGAGGTATGAATAGTGAATTGATGGAACGGGGGTAAATGTTGAGAAAGGTGAATATTTGGTGTATTGATGATGAAAGCTTGAAGGTAATTTGATAAGGAAATTTGGTAAAGTAATTAGGGTGTTGTTTACTGAAGTCAGGAGTGAAATAAGGCAATTTTATGTGAATATGTGTTTGGTATGAACAGTGAATTAAAGAATATGGTGGCATAAGGTGGAGAAAAGTGAATATTTGATGCATAGATGATGAAAGTCTGAAGGCAATATGAAGGTTGAGAAAAGTGAATAATTGGTGGAATGATAGATGTATATGCTGGGTGCTAATTGTATGTGAAATGTGGGAGGTATTGAGACCTTTCCCATCATCTCCCATAGCTCATGGGACCATGTGACAACGCTAATGTGTCCCTATCGGGTCATGAACACATGGGACCATGCTACACAGAAAACGACAGTCAAAGGACATTTTTCTGCCTGATGACAATGCCGCCTCATCGGGATTTTATTTAACTAATCCACTCACATGAGACGACAGATGCCCTTTACAGCATAGCGAGGTCAACCACTAATCTCCCGTTCCAAAGATATGAACACAAGACTCTCGAGGTCGCGGTGCGTTCGCGGCTATGAACTAGTATTATCTTATATCTAACTTAAAGGCATACAATGAACGGAAGAGGTTATGGATGCTAATTATTGGCAAAAAATAGGCACAGATAAATTTTCCTAAAATTTACTTGGCTCTCGTTAAAATACATACAATATAATCTACAACCTTGTTGGGTTAAAATTTAAAAATACATTAGACACTCCTTTAGCAACGGTAAATCCGTCCTGTCACTCAAATCAGCTTTCTGATCCACATGTTCAAAAATGTCACTGTGTGGACTACAAAAGTTCGGTATTCAATTTAATTATAAAAGCGATCACACATTTTTGAATCAAAGAATTGAGTGTTATCTCCTTTTTCATCTGAATAAGTCGAAAAGTTGAAAATTTCTTTCTAAAAATTCAATTTACTTCATTGGTTTGGTGATCTATCGACCCGATAAATTTAACTGTTGAGTACGACAAATTAGATCATAATAACCCTCATATATTTACAGTGATAAGCTATGACCCTCCAAATGCGAAGTATTTCACGGGATTAAGTCCCAAATTACATATTTAAAAATTAAATTTACACTAAAATTCGTCTTAGAGTGGCCGCCTAACTTAAATTTACCACAACCGATTATATATAAATTAAAATCAAATTGGAAAATAATAAGCAAATGCTCCGGTATTACACTACGATCCTACAAATGTTAAACATGAATATGATTATGGTGGTTAAAAAGAAAACCTCCCATTTAGTGAACTAAATGTATACAAAATAAAGGTCGAAACCCTTTTCTCAAACAAACTACCAATGGACTTCCACGAAGTCTAGTTCAATAAATCACTGATTTATTTAAACATATGTTCATGCTCTTCTGCCACCTGGAAGAGAGACACATTATTATACACATAACAGAAAAGCAATGGCTGTGATTTTGTTTTATAAAAATCCGCCGTTTGTGTGACTGACAATTCCCATTGTGCTCCCTAGGTTCGAAATAGGGACCTTCGGTCCACTCTCCATCAGGTAGGCTGAAATAAAAACCCTAGCTACCGCATTATGAAAGGTAACAATTCTATGTTCCTACATTAATTTGGACATGGCTTGTGGCGTGTGTGGTAATCACGGAATATTTTGTCTTTTACTCACAGAGAAACGAAATGTTTGAAAGACTTCCATCCCTTGTCGAGCGGCTACGGGCTCGCTCTCAGCTGGCTTCCTCGCAAAAAAATACCCACCCTGGGGTCGTAAATCTCATCTAATGGCCACCCCTCTTCCAAACCGGGGGCAGTTTATTACTTGACACACTCACAATAGGAGGTTAATGGGTCATTATATTCACGCAATCATACTGACACATTTATATACAGTACATGCCAAAATCAACTCGTGCATTCTACATATCCAACAACTATCTCTCAAATCAAGCCGCTATATCATGTCACATTCCCTCAACTTTACAGAAGTCCGGAGTTCAAAAACAGTCGTTCTTATCACAGCAAAGTTAACCACACCTTCACCAGCACACAAGCAAAAAAATTATATAATCTCTTACCAATGAGGTGAGAGTGTGTCCCTGATATCAATGAAACTATGCTCAGTAAATCGGCCTTTAGAATCCGGTCAAATTAACAAATATATAATGTAAATTTACCAAACAATAAATAAAAATTTACACAGGGCCTAACTAGTGTTTGTGAGGGCGGATATTCGAACCTAGGCACAACTAATTCTTCACACACATCCATATACAGCCGAATCCTAAACTACCATGCACCAAATCCTACTACATTACATTTAGAAAAGAGAGTGCTGCAGCTATTCGACCTTTATATATTCTCAGGCACCTGGGAAAGATCCTATCGTCAGACTATCCTAACTCATCTTAGACCGTCACTCGGATGATAGCTGCTTCCTTAACCTACCGACATTCATTATTCTCTTCCCACTTTTCCTTAAACAGCACTCGTAAACACAAATTAAAACAAAACAACATGCTCATGCAATGGATTAAATGAAGCCCAAATTACGTACAATTTGTCCTAGCTTATTTCCTTCCCAGATAACCTCAAGTAATTAAAATTAATTAATTAAAACAAAGACTCTACTGACCACTCTAAGCGAACTAGGCTACCAATTCAATATTGGACAATATATTAACCTTATCCTTACATTCTTTTATATTTACAAGAGGGGGGGATACTAGCATTGGAAAATCATAACTGAGTACTCAACAGTTTGGTGTGGCCTTCATCGTGTCGCGTCCAGGAGGGGCCCGCCGGAGGCGTCTACTCCATGGCACTGGTGCGTGAAGTCCTGGGTTCTAGACGTCCCGCGACGGCTCTTAAGTAATCCATGGTATGATAGTTGAAATCACTGGAAAATATTATTCACACAGATTTTTATACAGCTTAACCCGCACACGTCACAGTCAAAGTTTCCCTATTCCTTTCTCTGACAAACGAAAATTACGTGTTTATTATTCTGATGCAGGGCACAGCTAGTCTATCTACTCCGATAAGCTAGTACCAAAATTCACAGTGTTGCCAGTGCAATAGTTCATCACCTCGAATTACCGTGATATTAGGTAACTATATTTACTATGATACCCTGTCTGGTTCGTCTGTTTTCTGTATTTCTATCAATCCGCTGTCATTTAGCGCGATAATTTAGTACTGGAATCCTGTTCATTAACTAGCATGGATGTTATGCTACTTTTCTCGCACATCTGCCTTCACAAAGTGTCAAAATTTTACATCCTACTCCTCGGACTCTCTCTCTGCTACGGGAGATTAATTTCAGAACAGTGTTCTCTGACCGGAATTCGTTACATCATAGCGCCATAATTATATCATACGGACCTACGACGTAATGCACATAATTACGGGCTGCTTCGCGACTGATTTTTAATTCACACAGCCCAATTAAGGGGAGGTGTTAGCCCCTATACTAACGATGTTAAATTGCCATAATTTTTGACCCGTTTTCTCCGGAACCGTTAGCCCCACAAATATCAAATTTGGTATGCTGTTATGGTGATACCTCGTAGGTAAACTGATTTTGTTTCAAGAAGTAATTACTGGATATGAAATTTTAAGGGATATTTTTCTCTAGTACGCAATTTAGTGTAAAATCCGTATAACTGCAAGATGGGAGTTAGGAGTAACTCAGTAGATTTATCATTAGTATCACTATGAATTAGCAAAAATTCATTTCTCTATGATGCGAAGTTTCTGAAAAAATGGGTCATTTATACAAAAAAAGTTTTTAGAAAAATGAACTTAAAATTTCAACATATATCAGTGCATCCCTGGAGCAAACTCCGGGTTGTCATCATCATCATCCTCAGTCTTTATAAATTGCCTCTTGTGCTTTCTAGCTTCCTTAATGAAGTCTTTGATATCCTTATCAGCTCTTTAACTCTAAAACTATCACTTTCTTTAAGCGCTCTCACAGTGTTTTTACTGGGTTCAACGTTTAATTGTTTCAAAACACATATCCTTCCAAAATTACCATCATTAAAGGCCAATACAGCAACAGATACATCTGTGTACAGAGTTTCCAAGCCAATAAATACATTCTTAGGGATTCGAGTCCACACAACATTGTTGAAAGACTCGCTGGGGTTTTACGTCTTGCCGTGCAAATATTTTTGAGCAAATTTAGATCAGCAAGAGCTGATTGCATTATTCAACAAATCCAATGATACAACAATATATACATTGTGTAAATCATCTGCATACGAGTTCTCAAATGATAATAGTTTACGTCTATAAGCACTCCCAATGGCTTTGGGAGTTGTGTTTCTAATATCATGATCAGATGTATGCTCTAACCTCACATTTTCAAGTGGACCTCTATTATTGCACAAGACAACTTTTATTTTCCCTCCAACACCTTTCCTCTTCTTGAAAATATCCTTTGGTTTTGTCATTTGAAGTAAACACGAAACACACGATATGAAAAGATAAGAATGTGAAACAACGATACCGCCAAAAAAATTGTCACACATAAACCAAGGAACAAAAAATAGCGATGTCCGCATGTCTACTAGATAACTTACAGAGTAGCCAACGTGTATTACATCGAATATAAAATGTCTCAACTCGAAAACATGAAGCATTTCATAATTATATAAGATAACTGAGGAGCGAAAGAAAAAGGGGGGGCGACACCTAATGCAGCATGCCTACTAAACGTCAATTTAAACAACTAGGAAGGTCGTTAGACGTAACATTTTGCTTTGGAGACGTAAGTGAGGTTATAATGGACACATAACACAAAAATTTTGTTTTTTGATTTTTTCACCCAGTTGGGCTAACTTACTTACTTACTTATTCCTTGGCGCTACAGCCCCTGTAGGGCCTTGGCCTCCTGGACAATCTCCACCCACTCTTCTCTGTTGACTGCTCTGGTTCTCCATCTTCTAACTCCCATCCGTCTCAAATCTTCCTCCAGGCTGTCCAACCATCTGATACTCGGTCTTCCACTCATACGACGTCCTTCTGGTTTCCCATCAGAGACTAACTTTACTGTCCTGTTCTCTGTCATTTTCTCTACATTTCCCAACCATCGCAGTCTACTACTCTTCATTTCCGCTACTATATCTGGTTTATGATACTGCTCTCTGAATTCCTTATTATTTCTGATTCGCTAGAGTCCACCGTCTTTTATTGGCTTTCCTAAGTATCTTTCTTTCCCACCTCCGCAGCAACTCCTCATCACCATGTGTCATAGTCCAAGCTTCCGCACCATACATCACCACAGGTCTCACTACCGTTCGATAAACAGTCAGCTTCAGAATACTACTAAGACTCCTTGCTTTAAACACCTTGCCTAGGGCAAAGTAACTCCTATTACCAGCTGCTATCCTAGCATGCATTTCTTCCTTCATATCATTGTTTTCAGCTACCATTAACCCTAGATATGTAAAGTTTTGCAGTGTTCATATTGAGAAGGTGCTAGCATTAGGGCCTAGAAAATAGGAACATGCCGAGAGAGGAAGCTAGGTGGACCGAGGTTAGGGAGCTTTCCATCTGTAAATCCATCCGTCTTTTATTCACTGACAACAACATATGTACAACATTATAACTGAAACACTCTTTCAAAAGTAAACCAATAAACTCCTATTGGCCTCTTACATACGAGAGAGAACAGAAGATTCATTTTCCCCAGAAAATATAATGGAAACAAGTAGTACTAGAAAGTAATATTAAACGTTAACATTAAAGAAAAAGAAACGGCCTTCAACTGGCCATAGGCCCCTGGACTACGAGCCCGGCCCATCCAAACAGCACAGCACACACAGAAGCACAACTCAAATCCACTTACACACCCATTCGCGGCCACAAGCATTAACCTCTCACTCAATACACACACATACAACATTCACTCACGACTTACTCTCCGACGTTCGCAGCCCAGAAGCCTTGGGTTCGAACGGAACCTCCCAGTAGTTGCTCTAGAGAGCGACAAATAATTAGTGAGAGTCTAACGCTGGATACAACCAGCCACCAAGACTACGTTTGAGAAGGGAAGGGGCAGGGGAAGGGACAGGAGGGGGAACAACCAATGTAGAAACAATACACTCGACTCACAGCGCAGGCGCACTTCAAGTGTCTGTAAGAGTCTTGTGAGAGAGCGTAATAGAAGTTTCTCGTAACGCAATTTCTTAAATACATGAAAATATCTGTGATATCCTCCCCGCCTGAAACTGGGCCAAGCCCATACAACACACTTAAGATATTTTTATTAATCCATTGGGGATGCAATACACACATAGGCGTAGCAGTGTATAGCAAAGAAAACACTTCACACAGTAGCTGTCGATGTACACGTAGCGAGACTTCTGGGAGGGAGCTGACGAGGTCAGTTACCCAACCGATTTTTCCAGCACGCGACACACACACTCCACTTGTGCCGACTGTGGATACGAGTTCATAGCAGGTAAACAGAGCGGGCAGGACACTCTGCACAGAGGAGACAAACGTCTCCAATAGCTGGACAGCTGACTAGATCGCAGTGGTGACAAGCAGTCTCTCAGGACACCACACACCATATCCTCGATGAGGCAGCGGGTTATAGGAATAGAATAATGCTGTCCCCACATCACGTAGCACAGCACCAAGCACCAAAGCGGGAGGCTGCAAACTTCTCCTAGTGGATCGACTGGCAATCTCAACCCATTAGGATCGGCTTTCAGGATTCTCCAAGGTCTTGTTAACACCACACGTGCTCCCAGGAAAATTCCTGCGACATAAATCAAACACAGCAGAAAGGCGGCACCAAAATGAGGTAAAAGGATTGGGGAACAAGGAATACTTCTCAAACGTAGTAAACTAATGAACGACAGCACATTACACACACAGACATACTTAATCTAATATGAGGCCTCAAAACAAAGAATTGACATGTCAAACTAAGAAATACATATATACAGAACTTACAATAGTAAGTAACCTGGAAATACTTTACAATATTCAAAATGTGACCTGACAAATCATAGCTTCAGGCATAAATTTATGGAAATAAAGTAATACATATCCCATTATTGACCTGTATGTCAGCGGTCCAAACATTTACTATCTCGGTCATCAGCTTCTGAATAAGTTTCAATATTTAAAGGCCGAACGCCTCATAACTTTAGACATTACCAAGAGACCAATAGTATATTATCGAAACTTGGTGAAAACAGCAGTTACCAAGACATTCTCTTAATAAAGCATTAAGTGGCCTTTACCTGAGAAAAATGTACACGGGTCAATTTCCCGTTTGAATTATCTCGAGCCAAAAGAGTGACGGGCGTCAAATACTTCACAATTTCCCACGGACCTCGATATCGTGGAGCTAGCTTAGCAGCCTGACGATTGGCCTTAGAACTCACAGGATAATTCCTAATGGAGCCAGAATCTCCAACCTTGAAATTACCAGCTTTGAGACCCACACGAGCGTGAGAAGCAAGGAGATTACGACGGGCTCTAGTCCAAGTCTCACGAATGGAGGAGGGTTCAATAACCTCCGGCAAAAGGTCATTAATCGACCGGAGATTGGCTAATGGAGAATTAGGAGAGAACGCAAACATGAGTTTGATAGGAGTTTGCCCATGCGATTCATGGTTAGTCGAGTTGAAAGCCAAAGACAACCATTCCAAATTAGAGTCCCAACGAGAGTGATCATTTGAGTGATAGGCAATCAGGGCTGATCTCGAGTTGCGGTTAAAATGTTCCGCATATGAAGGATTTGGGTAGTGGGGAGAAGTAGTAATATGGTCTATCCCTAACCCAAAACAGAACTTCTTAAATGCATGAGAAGTGAACACTGAAGCATTGTCCGACACTAGATACTGGCAAGGACCAAACGTTCCAAAAATCTGTTTCAAACATAAGACAGTACTTTTGGTTGTGGCATCACGCGTGGGAAATAACCAAACGAAACGGGAAAATGCATCAACACAAACTAGCACATATCTACGGCCAGACCGGGAACGCGGGAAAGGTCCTAAATGGTCCACAAACAGCTTCTCCATAGGACGATTAGCTTGTTCAGAGGCAAGGAAACCTAATCGGGTATTCTGAGCTGGCTTACTTAAGGAACAGACAGTACAAGATCGAATGTACTTACGAATATCTCCATCCATACCCTTCCATATAAAATGATTTCCAATCTTTGCTCGAGTTTTGAAGATCCCAAGATGACCACCTAAAAGGGAAACGTGGAAATATTTGAAAATCATACGGACCATGGCAGATGGAAGAACGACTTTCAACTTACGATCATGACGAGAAACAAAAAGCAGCACACCATCCTTGATGACGTATGGCTTGACATCTTCTCCCTCAGAAATTCTCCGGATAATGCTAGCGAGAGTTTCATCTTTTCCTTGATGCTCACGCAATCCCTGAAACAATTCGGGAATTTCTAGAAGAACAGAATTAGCTATCTCAACCTTTTCTTCTTCTGCCAGATCATCAGTACCAGGGTAAAACATACGTCTCAATGCGTCAGCAACAACATTCTCGGAGCCCTTAATATGCTTCACACAGAACTTAAAAGCGGAAATACGGACGGCCCAGCGAACGAGTCTACCAGTCGAACGAGGCTTCCGTAAAACCCAAGAGAGAGCCTGATTGTCCGTCTCAAGGTCGAACTCAGAGTGCTCAACGTAAAAACGGAATTTTTCCAAAGCGAACAAGACAGCGAGCGCTTCGAGCTCGTACACAGAGAATTTTACTTCCGCAGAGGTTAACGTTCTGGACGCATAAGCAACCGGACGGCGCCCTAGCTCAGTGTCTTGGAGAAGAACTCCAGCAATAGCGCTCCCAGAAGCATCCGTCTGAACAATAAATCGCTTGGAGAAATCCGGGATAGTTAAAACAGGAGGGTTAGCAATAGCAGATTTTAAATCCTCAAAAGCAACTTGCTGTTCCGATCCCCAAACAAACTTTACTCCTTTCTTCCGAAGATAGTTCATTGGAATAGCCCTCTGAGAAAAATTGGGCACGAACTTCCTAAAGAAATTACACATGCCAATGAAACGGGCAACGGCTTTGACGTTACGAGGCGGAGGGAACTCACTTATCGATTTGGTGCGATCGGGATCAATAATTACTCCACTAGATGACACAATATGTCCCAAGAACGAAATCTGTGGTCTGGCGAACGAGACCTTGGTAGGTTTGACAGTTAAACCTGCCTTCTGAAGACGGCTAAAAACTTCCCGCAGATGATGGACATGTTGATCAAAATCCTCACTGAAAATAATCAGATCATCTAAATAATTTATAACGAACTTGAATTTGATGTCCGAAAGAACTGTGTCTAACAAACGAGACAAAACAGAAGCACTCGTGGTCAATCCGAACGGGATTCTCTGGAATTCGAAAAGGTTCCAGTCTGTAGCAAAAGCTGTTAATTGCTTAGATTCCTCTGCCAGGGGAATTTGAAAATATGCCTGATTCAGATCTAAGGAAGTGAAGACCGTAGCCTTACTGAACCAAGCAAAAGAGACAGATATTTATTTCAATAATTAATTCCAACGAGCCAAAGGCTCATACAGAGGAGTTGTACAATGAATAATATATTCAATGGCAGATCTACAAACACTGAATACTTACAATGATATAATCATGTGACTTAAACAGTAAAAGTAGAGACATCAATACAGAAAGTGTAAAAAATAAAAATAAAATACCATTCTATAATTCCTTAATTATACTAAGATACTTAGAATACTTAGTACTACAAGTGAGTAACAATGTAATAGGATTGACAAAGCGGGGAGAGTGTTTGTTTTAAACATTACATATTTATATTTAACCTATGAAGTATCTATTCCATAAATATTCCTTTGCCTTTCGTTTGAAAGTTATTAAAGTAGGGCCAATTTTTACATCAGCAGGAAGTTTGTTGTATGCTTGAATTGCTGAGAATTTACAACTGTTCTTCCCATACTTAGAAGAGTGTATGTGATACAAGGCCAAGTCATCTGCATGTCTAGTTTGATACCTGTGGTTGTCTGAATTGGTTATTGAAGTAGTGTTGTGAAATATTATATTTCATTTTATTTTATACATTAGTAAGACAGAATTAAGCTCTGTAATTATGCTGAGAGGTGGAATTTTGGTCTGAGTGTATAGGTCTTTTACTGGGGTTAATAATGGTAAGTTAAATATGTTCCTTATTGCCCTGTTCTGTATCACCATTAGTTCATTCAGGGAAGACTATACAATGTGACCAAATTACACATAAGTACTGCAAGTGATTATGTACTAGTGAATAATAAATTTGTAGGAGGAGGTGTTTAGGGATTAAATATCTAAGTCTTTTTAGTAACCCAGCTACTGGGGCGATTTTCTTAGTTATGTATTCAACATGCTCATTCCAGGTCAGGTTCTCATCAATAATTAATCCAAGATATTTCACTTTTATTTACTTTTTCTATTTCCGTATCATTTATTAGTAATTTATCACTATCTGAGTGAAGGACTTTTTGTTTTGAAAAAGTATGTATTTAGTTTTCTGCAGATTCACTGTCAGTTTGTTACAGTGGTACCAGTGTAAGAGAGTGAGTATGTCCTGCTGCATGTTCTCTAAAACTGTGTCCTTACCCTTGCCCGTATAGAACATATTGGTGTCATCAGCGTGTAATTTGATATAGCCATTTAGATTACATGAAGAAATATCATTTATATAAATGAGAAATAAAATAGGACCAAGTATGGAACCTTGTGGGACACCATGGGTCACATACTTGGCAGAGATTGAGTAATTATTCACGGTAACAAATTGCTTTCGTCCTGTTAAGTAATTTTGAAACCAATTCAGCGCAAGACCACGAATTCCAGCCTTTTCTAATTTTCTTAAAAGAATACTATGATGAACAGTATCAAAAGCTTTGGTGGGATCAATAAATAAGCCTGCTGCAATGTTGTTGTTATCTACAGTGGATTGTAACATTGTAATGAGATCAACAGTAGCTACTTCGGTACTAGACCTCTCCCTGAACCCATATTGCCCATTATAGAAGAAATTCTTTTTGTTTAGGAAAGCCGAAAGTCTTTTCTTCACAACAGTTTCCATAATTTTGGAAACATTTGATAAAATTGAGATTGGCCTATAATCATATGGATTTAGTCTATTCCCTCCCTTAAACACAGGGATAACTTTAGCTATCTTTAGTTTATTGGGTATTATACCGGTAGTCAGGGACTCGTTAATGATCTCTAAGAGTAATCCTATTATAGGGTCGTTTGCTCTTTTTTATTAGTGAGGTAGTAATGTCATCTATTCCGCAGCTATTCATACTTTTAAGGTTAGATATGATTGACTTTACTTCTGCTACATCCGTTGGGTACAGGTAAAGGGAATCCAGACTAGTAAATTCACTGAAAGTCACAATATTATGTTCAGGAATACTTAGAGCTAGATTTTTGCAATGTCTATAAAAAAGTAGTTGAATGAGTCACACAGAAACTGTTTATCAGTTATTACTTTGCCTTCAATTTCAAGCGTGGTACACGAGACATTCTTTACTTTTTTATTATGAATGATTTCGTTCATTAATTTCCATGTCTGTTTTGGATCGTTATTATGAGATTTGAAAAGGTTTCAGTAGTAGTCATGTTTGAGTCTTCTTTTTAAGTTAGTTACTGTATTTCTACACCTGCAGTATTCTTGTCTCAGAAGCATGTTATTCTTGTGTGTAGGATGTTTGAGTTTTGCATGCAAGCAGTCTCGTCTCTGTATAAGTGTAAGAAGATCATTAGTAACCCACGGAATTTTCCTAGGTTTGTTTGTGCCCTTTAATGTTGTATTGTATTTATTAGGACAGCTCGTATAATTGTCCTTTTGTCGTATTTGGTTAATGAATGAATTATACAATATATCTATTTGGAAACTGTTCGCAAGACATGTATCTGACATGTGTAGGCCTACACCAGTGTTCATGTAGGTATTTCTCAATTCATTCTCCTTACACATACTAGGTATTGCAGAAATATTAGAGTGAGGAGATGTTAGGTGAGTGTTTTGGTTTGGCCATAGCATGTAAAAAACTAAAATATTATGGTCACTTAAGTCATTATTAATATTTGATACTGTATAGCATATTTTTTTGCTAGGGACTTTACGTCGCACCGACACAGATAGGTCTTATGGCGACGATGGGATAGGAAAGGCCTAGGAGTTGGAAGGAAGCGGCCGTGGCCTTAATTAAGGTACAGCCCCAGCATTTGCCTGGTGTGAAAATGGGAAACCACGGAAAACCATTTTCAGGGCTGCCGACAGTGGGATTCGAACCTACTATCTCCCGGATGCAAGCTCACAGCCGCGCGCCTCTACGCGCACGGCCAACTCACCCGGTCTGTATAGCATAATTCAGAATTATTCACTGATATGTTGTCAAGTAAGGTGCTAGCAGAGTCACTTATTCGGGTTGGATATGTTCTATTACACAGAGCAAAACCATAGCAAGTTAGAAGATTGAGATACTTCCTTTTTAATTGGTTACTGGAGAAAACATCAATATTGACATCACCTAGGGTCAAACACAGCTTGTTAGGACTATTAGGCTGACTGAGAAATTGTTCAAGAGAACTCAGGAATGGAATGGCATTATTCCGGTTAGGATTGTATCCAGCAATAATGTTAATGTGATTGCAACCTTTCCTTTTGAACTGATATCTGTAAATCTCAATCCACAACAAGCCATGATTCAACTCACATTTTGATATAAAGTTTACTTTCCAACTGTGCGATACGTAAATACCCACTCCACCTCCCTCTCTACCATCTCTGTGAGCAAATACACAATCACAATTCCTTAGATTATAGAATTTAGCTTCATGAACACGATTGTAAATCAGGCAATGGGACAGATTCAATAGCAATATTCCTGTTCAGTGCCCTATAGTCAATAACAGGACGAAATCCAACTTGTGGCTTAGCAACCAGAAATACCGGTGACGAGTAGGCAGATGTAGACCTCCGATTGATACCTTGATCTAACATAGCTTGGATTTGTTCTTTGAGGACTTTCATTTTGGGCGGTGCTAAACGATACGGTGGTGATTTAACAGGGGTGTGATTGGTAAGTTCGATCTTGTACTCGAGCACGTTTGTCAGCCCTAGTTTATCCGTAAGGACATCGGAAAATTCCTTACACAAACTCTGAATACACCCTGCTTGCTCAGACGTCAGATGAGACACATCAGGTAGGGCAACATTAACAGACGACAACATAGTCTCATTCGACTTGACATTTCCATTCAAAGGATATTGATGAAACACAGGGATCAATACCTTGGGCTGAAACTGAAAATGAATAGATCCTGCAGACAAATTAAGAATGAGCCCAGAATGTGCCATGAAATCGGCTCCCAGAATGACTGCACAGGATAACTCGTTGACAACCACGAAGCTGAATTTCCAAGAAAAGGAAGCTATTCTTACAGAAACTCTAAATCTGCCAAGAATACCTAGCTTACTGCAATTCGCCGTCACATACGTAGAAGACACAGGTTCTAGTTTATTAAACGTATTGGAGCTCTTTAAACAGTTCATAAAATTCCTTATCAATCAAGGACACTACGCTCCCCGAATCAACTACGGCAGACATGGGTACCTTGTTTAGTTTAACATTCAAATAGGGCAGTTGAGGTCGATGAATGGCCTTTACTCGAGTCCAATCTCGCAAATTACTAGGAGACCCAAACAAACCGCTTTCAAACAAACTTGAAAGAGCAGAACAACCTTCAGTTTCAGGAATGAACATCGGCGAATGACCGTTGAGTGCGTCCGGCACTCCTTCTGCTACTCTGTTACATGATAGCTTTCCTAGTCAACTTCTGTTGGCGCGATCACCTGTAGATTATTGGGTACGATTTCGTTGAAGTACAGGACAATTAGGACGTACTTGTGTGTTAGACCCACACTAGTAACACTTACGTTCTACGGGCTGAGAACCGGAGTCACTACTGCTAGGTTTAGAAAACTGCCGCCGAGGATAAGCATTTTGTAGATGATCAGCCGATTTACACAGAAAACAACGTCGTGAAACAGGGACAGAAGCGCTACTAGATGACGGTCTATCGATATTACGGAGTGAGTCCGCATATTTCACTCCTTCTGCCGCAACACAAGCGTTTTCTACCTCAAGGAAAGAATTGGGCTTTAATGAAAATGACAAATAAGACCTATACTCGGGCGTCAGACCTTCAACAATAGAACTCACAATCTCACCTTCCGAATATATCAAGCGGAAAACCTTCGAGAACATTTTAATGTCCCGAACGTACTCTGAGAGTGATTCATTACTTCGTTGTTCTCGAAAGAAATGTCGCTGCACTAGAGATGATAGTGCTCTAGTAGGAATACATTCACGTAACAGTTTCATGCGGAAATCCCCAAGAGAATCAGCTATGCGACTAGCTAAGTTTCCAGAAGCATGCGGATAAATTATTTGAAATATCAGATCATTTTTGACACCATATACAGCACTATGCTCGAGAAATTCAATTAGAGTGCGCAGGAACTCAATAACTTGTTCGATAGAGTCAATAGAATAAGACTTCATCCCTTTAATAAGTAATTGCAGCGGATGCGGTAGCTTTACAAAATTAACGACTGAAGAAATATTCTCTGTCGCACATGAATCATTGCCGGATGAAATGGGGTGACCAGGCGGTGGTTGCGAAAGTCCCTGTTCAGTACGTTCAGCAATATCAGCAGGCTTATTTTCCACGGAGACAGAAAACATCCCCATCCCATCCCTAAAAGAGTCTCAATTTTATTCGACTACAAAACTAATAAGGTTTTCACATCATCGTCCATACTATCACCAAATAATGCCTGGAGATCAGACACACGGTTCCTGTAATGAAGCAGGCGAGCTTTAATACGACGAATCTGCTTTCGTGTGACATCACTTTGACCTTGACTAAACTCGTCCAAAGTGGACTCTATTTGAGACAGCGAAACCCCGATACGACCTGATGCACTCTCAAGAAGAATGGAAGGTTAACAACTCGATAAAAAACAGGGTTACGTAACGAGGAACAAAGAAGTCTAACATTATCGTCTAATGTACCGGCAGGAGAAACGCCCCTAATACACATCTCATATCCCAGCTCCTCGGTTCGTAGCAATTCGAGACCGAAACAGTCGCGTATCTTATCTACATTAACGGGTCCCATTGACCCGAGTGCATCTGTACTAGTATCAGTCATTATTGCCTCTTTAAATACGAAAGAATAATAGACAAGACTGAATTTACTGATGGAAACCACGCTCTTCTACCACCGTAGAAGGTGCTAGCATTAGGGCCTAGGAAAATAGGAACATGCCCAGAGAGGAAGCTAGGTGGACCGAGGTTAGGGAGCTTTCCATCTGCAAATCCATCCGTCTTTTATTCACTGACAACTACATTTGTACAACATTATGACTGAAGCACTCTTTCAAAAGTAAACCAATAAACTCCTATTGGCCTCTTACATACAAGAGAGAACAGAAGATCCATTTTCCCCACAAAATATAATGGAAACTAGTAGTACTAGAAAGTAATATTAAACGTTAACATCAAAGAAAAAGAAACGGCCTTCAACTGGCCATAGGCCCCTGGACTACGAACCCGGCCCATCCAAACAGCACAGCACACACAGAAGCACAACTCAAATCCACTTACACGACTTACGCTCCGATGTTCGCAGCCCAGAAGCCGTGGGTTCGAACGGAACCTCCCAGTAGTTGCTCTAGAGAGCGACAAATAATTAGTGAGAGTCTAACGCTGGATACAATCAGCCACCAAGACTACGTTTGAGAAAGGAAGGGGCAGGGGAAAGGACAGGAGGGGGAACAACCAATGTAGAAACAATACACTCGACTCACAGCGCAGGCGCACTTCAAGTGTCTGTAAGAGTCTTGTGCGAGAGCGTAACACAAGTTTCTCGTAACGCAATTTCTTAAATACATGAAAATATCTGTGATAATATTCTTTCCCATTTAAATTCACATATTTTTTTGCTTCATTATATTTTTCCTTAGACATTAGCATTTATTTAGTCTTTGCTCGATTAATCATCAGTCCCATCTCAGCCCCATATTTTTCTAGTTTTCTCAACTTCTTTTCCAGATCCAGTTTCCTCCTGGGTAGCAAATCAAGGTCATCTGCGTATGCAAGGTCTTGTGTGACTCGATTAAACAATGTTCCGCCAGGGTTGCTCCCTTGTACTATTCGCATTACCCTCTCCAAAGCAATGTTAAACAGAAGGGTGGAGAGTACATCACCCTGTCGTAATCCTTGATTAACTTCAAAAGCTTTAAATAAAGTACCCCTCAAACTTTACTTTACATACAGTTGTCGCTAGAGTCATTTGGACCAATTGGGCTAAAACCTCCCCTTAAGTTCTCTATTAACATATCACAAGAGAAATTATACGTGCCAGTACAAAGAAAATGGCAAGTCCGTTCACCGCCCGACCGTCTTTCCACCCCGGAGACTGCTTCTTGACTAACTAGCCACCCTCCGAAGTGCGTGCATATATGGCCTCACATGGAGAAGGGGTTGTACAGATGACCTTCTCCCTTCCATCATTTTGAGATCTTTAGAATCACAAGGTTTATGACGATCAGCGATGCGGTGGATTGTGTGGCCCGCTAATCACAAATACTAGATGTAAACGAAACGCAAAATGATCAGTGGTTTTATTGTAATTCGTTCGTCAAAATTAGAAGTGGGGCAGGGAATCACAGTTGGCCGTCAGGTTTCACAGCTAGTGTTGGAACGCCAAGCATCTTACGTCATCTCTTTGAGACGTAATTTCATAGATGACATTCTTTTAGTTTGGTTTATAATTTTGCCAGCAATACATTATTCTTGTAATTACTCCGACATGTGATTCCTGGTTAAATTAAACGTTATTATACTTAAAGTACCTTGAAAATCGCCTCCTCACGTTGGCTCTACTGTGAGTCGGCATTTGTTTTAAAAGCGGAGCCGACAGAAACTCTTTTCTTTTTCGCCTTCTTCCTCCATCCGCGCTCAGTTTGGGGGTTTTCTGATCCATTATCTGTGTGCTTCAGACGCCAGTCTGGCGAGAGATATTGCACAACACGATGCAATCGAGCCAGCATCCCCACAAAGGAAGCTTCAAGCCTACATACTTCCCGGAGATATAAATCCAAATAAATATTCACTGTGACGATACGGTCACAGTATGAGATTGGAGAGAATGGAAGTTTGAAGGTAATATGGAAAAGTAATTAGTGGGTTATTTGATAGTGTGTTTTTTATTGGAAGTAGAGTTGGCAGAGTACATAATCGAAGAGGTCGAAGAGTTGGAATGCCTTCTCATTGCTCAACTGAGGGCAAGTTGGAACTCTATTTGTGAGGTAATAGAGGTAGTACAGTACAAACGATTGAGTAAGTGTAAGAATGTCATTTAGGAATTTAAATGATGATGACTTGCCTGTGTAAACAGAAAAGTAAGCGCACTCAGTAGTAAATGCGACCTTGCCTGGGTTTGCTAGGAGTGGAGGTGTGCTGCCAGACTAGCTGACTCAGGCAGACAATCTGGGATATGGTTAATGTTGGGTAACCCCAGTGGGTACGCAACATTGTCAAATCAACTGGTATCAGCATCTGTCGTTCATTGTCATTTAATTTTGCTCCTATCAGTGGCGAATTTCATATCATTTTAGTTTGTATTTAATTTTGCCATAATATTTTAACAATTTAATTTTGCCTGTTGCAGTTACTGCCGTAATGCAATGGTCATTGAATCTCCGGAAAGAGTGTGCATGGCCATTTATCAACATTTGTGGTTTATATCATTTTAGTTTAAATCTGGCTGTAGGTTGTACAATGTTATTTTTCTCACTTAGCAGATCAAAAGGGTATTGTTTACTGTAGATCTCGAGAAAAATAATTCATTCATTCATTCATTCCAATTAATTCCAACGAGCCTGCAGTCTCATACATAGGAATTGTACAGGACATTACATACTGGCAGGCACTTACACATCAGAATATAGTTTGTGTATATAAGATTATTAGTAAATGGTTGAGCATATAAACACATACAATATATAAATTATGTACATCATCAATATGAGGATTACAGAGAATTATTTCTGACTGTATTTACATTTACATAACATGATAAACATAAACATAAACATAAACATTATCAAATTTAGTCTGGTCGGCCGTAATGCCTGCGAGCCTGAATTGAGTCTAAACTTTGGCGAACCAAACAGTTCGTCTGCCATACCAAAACGGTGGTAACTTGGCAGATATTTTGGCGACTTGGCCTATGCTGCTAGACGTAGCAACGGTACCACTGGACTCATTTTCGTGGAGCTGGACTTGCAAAGGCTTCGTCAAAGCAATAACTTGTTGGAGTTGGTTCTGTAAGTTGTTATTCTGTTCCTCTGAAACTTTTAATCGATCCTCCGCCATAATCAAGATGGGTACATAACACAGGGGCAAAGAGAAAAAGAATTCTGAAAATACCGGACAAGATTAGAAGGAAGTAGTAAGAGGTACGGCGTGTATTGTGTTTGTAAGTAAATGAAGTTATGTGAGGATGAGCAAAAGAAGCACACATTTACAAATAGCTTGAGACAATCTTACAGGTTAGCTCGAAACTAAATATTATGCAAGTAGGCCTAGCATATTATATGAGATTCACAAAAATATAAACTATGATATTTTAACAAAATAATCTTGCAGAGATTATACATTGATTTTGAAACGGGAATGGCCTGCGTACATTCGCGCTCATGTATTTCTTGAGAAGAACGCACTAACACCCGGCTGTATGGATTCAAAACGAGCGCCGAGCGCGCAGGCATCACGGGGGACAGCATGCAAGCAAGCGCTGCTACAGTGTGCCAGTCGAGGCCAAGTGACTTCACACCGAATGTTCTATTAGATTTTATGCCGTTTCATCACGAACGGATGGTCAGATCGTTTTTTTGGAGAACGTCACCTTGTAGGCCTGGACAACAAATGCTACTACCCAAAATTTCATTAAAATCGGCGCAAGGATGGCCGAGATATGCATTTTTTTAGAAGCTCATATTTCCAGTCTCGCAGTCCGACCTTGAGTAATATAAGGGGGTCGCCAGCCTCGAGGGGATCAGTGTGTGTCAGTGTGTCAGTGTGTCACAGTGTGTGTTACAGTGTGTGTCACAGTACTTCGTCATGAACCAGTCGTCTCGCTGATGTGATACAGTTCGTTACTCTGTCCGGGGTTTGAAAGTACGTAATACGAGTGTTGAAAGCCTTCTCTGTGGACTCTAACTTCGCGTGTAAGCGAAAGCTTATTCACTGATAATATCGGTCTGTCGATCCGAGTAACATTATTTCGTTTTGTGAATTGTGTAATTGAAGGGACTGTACAGTAATCACTTGATAATTTGAAACTGTGTTTAAAGGACTTAGGGCATAAAGACTGTGCTTTAGTTGTTTCCTCTACAAGAGACTGTGTTAGGCTATTTCGTAAAATTGTGCCCTCGTGAAAGTACAATTCATTTTATGAACAGTGTCAATTTGTTTCATAAAGGACAGCGAACCTTCCTTTTAAAGACTGTGTCAATTCACCCCGTGAAAAATCAGTGTCGACATTTTTTTCATAAGACTGTGCCAACCTTCATTTTCAAAAGACAGTGTCAATCCATTTCACAAAACTGTGCTAACATTTACTTTCATAATACTGTGCCGATATTTCCTTTCAAGGACTGTGCTGATTCGTGAAATACGGTATCTTTATTTCTTTTCAAGGAACTATGTTAATTCCCCTCATAAAGGACTGTGTCTACATTTATCGTCGAAAATTTGTATTAAAGTGCGTGTAAAAATGTGCCTCAGTGGAAAATTTATCTCTGAGAAACTACGTGATTTTTTGTTAAGACAGAGTCGTAACAGAACTTGGTTCTTTTTCACGAGACTGTGTCATAAACTATTTATTTTCTGCCTTCGCAGATACTTTAATTTATTTCTACGTGTGTGTGTGCTAGAACATTGTATGTACTCATTACACACAGTGCAGAGACTGTGTCCGAAGTACTTAATTTATTTCCTTTTGCACTGAGATTAAGTGAAGCGGTAAACCATCGTATCTCGGAAAGTTCCAGATGATTTTCATTGCCTAGCACTTCAAGTTCGACAGTGACTATTGCATTATTCTCACAGAACTCTGATTTTGAATTCATCTCTCTTTTCAAATGTGCGTCCAACACCATTTATAGTGGAACTTATTCGTCCGGTAAACAGTGTATCGCCATAATTTGCAATGCAGTGCGGTAGAGAAGTATCGTATCAGATTCTATTGATATTCCGTGCGGAAGTTTTACATTTCTCTGTTCCTTTCATGTGACTTAGTGTAATACAAAACTCAACAAATATTCCACGCTGCACTATCATCAGACGACCGCTCCAGGTTCGAGTCTCCTTCAACATCAAGTGCTAACAACCGCCGTGGGACGACGCTGACAACGTGGGACGACTTCGACAACGTGGGACGACGCCGACGCCGCAGAAAGACGCATTCTCCACATCTTGGAGGACATTCAAACCATTCGTCTGTAAAAGGTGATATCATTTCCATGCATTTATTTAATAAACTGCAAGTTCCACTTAAATAATGAACTCATTTCACTACCCTTCTCTCGTACTCTCTAAACCATGAACCGTACACTCCTTGGCGTTAATCCATGCTCTCCACAAAGCTGAAGTACGGGCGTTCCTGTTTCAGAGAGAAGGTAGTGAATAGTAAAGTGGCACCCATGCCGTTGGGGCCTGAGTAAAGAGGGTACAAAGTGACAATAATTAACTTTAATGAAAACGGTGATATCTTTACTTCCAAGTACAGACAGAAGTGAATATTTCAACTTTAACTTCAGTTCAGTGGATCTTTAAATTTTACCTAGTTCAATTCAATGACTTTGATAAAATCATGAACTCATGGCACAGAACTCTCACTACTTTTTATGGCACAAGTGATGATTATTTTTTTCATTGTACTTAAACATTTCAGGCACAATATTTGATTTATGCACAGTCTCATAAGTGTTTAATATTTGTGTTAGTGAACTATTGAACTTTACCATTGGACAATAATGCTGATTTTACGTATGAATTGAATGATTGAATTTTCTGCATTTTGTGAAAATATCGACATTAATATGGAGAATATACTATCTGCTACTGAGGCTTTAAAAGTCAGTATAAATTACAGGATCGCAGAAAGTAACACTAATTTAGGGCGTAAGATTGCTGAATCTAATGCTGCATTAGGAAAGCGTATTGATGCCACTAACGCTGGCATGAACCAACTTTGCGTTAACCTACAAAGTCGTATTGATGCCACTAATAATACTTTAGGAGCTCAACTTAGAGAATCTAACACCGCCTTGAAAAATCGTATTAATGCCAATATGACTCAACTTAGAGAAGCTAATGAGACCACTAATGCTAGTATAGGTCAGCTTAGGGAGGCTAATGAAGTAACTAATCGCAACATCACTCAGCTTAGGGAGTCTAATGAGCTAACATTGTAAAATTAACCGAGTCTGTTGATAAAAAGTTTGCAGATGTTAATAACAATTTGGAACGTAGACTCAATAGTGCAGGTGCCAAAATTGAGAAACGATTTAAAGAGTCTAACAAAAGAATGGATTCTAAGTTTACGGAAATAAATGAAAAATCAACACGTGACTTAGAAACCATTAAACAAGACATCAAGTCATATATAGCGGAGGACTTAAAATTGCTTTCCCTTCTTCTCAGGAAGTCCTTAAAGAAGTAGAAAACTTAAACGCAGAATTTCAAGTGTCCCATGCTCAATTATCACTGGCGCAAACCAAAATGGTTTCTATTCAAGACAAACTTCATGAACCTGTTAAAAATAAATTCGTGAAGTTGGGAAACGAAATTACTCTTCTGAAAACTCAGCAAGAGGAGGCCGATAAACGTGACTGGCGATGATTATGCAACCGAGCCCCTGTTCTGACAAAGAAACTCCAAGGATACACACTACCCATATATATATTTCCGAATATATATTCAATGTGACGATACGGTCACAGTACATTCCTATCACTTGGCGGCTATCTGGGTTTGGCAAATCATAACAACAATACCCGTCCTTTCACACTGCTGCTTGTACACGGACTCGGTAATGAATTTACCTTATGTAAAAAAAGAAATGCAAGAGTATTTGCATTAGAAATGCTGTCGCGTTTGTCTACGTTACTTTTTATGCAATAAGCATTGAAATTAACAAGCTAATGCTGTTATCTTTACAATGTTTGTCATCCCGCTAGAGCTACTATTCCGAAACTATCTCCTCTCCTTCGAGCACTTTACCCTAGTAGCTAATGTTACTCTGAATGTTTAAAAGTTACTGCCTCCATCACTGTCTATGCGTTAACACCGTAAAATCAAATTCACTGTTTCCTATAACATTCAAATTCAAAGTTTTTAATTGACTTACTCAATTGGTTGACGACTCATGATGAATTGACACAGCACAGTCTGTGTCCGTAGAAATTCAGAAATAAGTGCGCGTACGTTGAACATTGAATCATTAGAGACTGCTAGACACTTAGCGACTCATATAACATTTAGAGTTAGAGTGACATTGCGCGACACTGAGACTGACGAACAACTTGCAAACACTGAGAATTGACGAACACTCTGCGTGAGACTGTAACTAAGTCTCAACTAAGACTGAAGAACTGAATGAGGGCTGGGCTGTAGGGTTCCTATGATGGCTGTTACTGCCCATGTGGATTTGCGCGGGGCCATGAGAGATTTTGCTACACTAAAATTCATGCACGCTCGGGATATTTTTCCGTCGAAAAATTATTTCAATTTCACTTGAAATTTCCAGAATTACAGAACTTGCACTGGAATCACAAAATTGCTGGTGTTCCTTTCACCAGTCGTTTATCACCAATTGATCGTAGGTTTCATCACAATTTGAGATGCGTGGGTGGTACTCTTTCATCTAAGCGATGCACTGTGCTTGGGTGTAAAGTGTCTGCCGTTGGCTTGTAGCGCGGGATATCTATTACAACTTCGCACTTTCGCAAATAATGCCATAGAACATTATTTTAATTACCAACATTGGACTGAATATATGCTAATTTTGACTGCTTTAAGTCAATATTTGCCTGATATCGACAATCAACTAAATTTTATTGAGCGCTTGGTTTGAAAGAATATTTTACTCTATCTGATTGGCTGGATATCGCGTCAAGATATGCGATTTTCGACTGTTCGGAACGAACCGTCTCTGTCTGTCATCATTCCATGTCTCTTGCACGAACATTTCGTTCCCCCTCTATTCCTGTCACTTTTGTTCACTTACTGGGTGCAGTTTTTTTATTGTAACATCCTGGTATCCACGAGAAAGCGCTGACCCAAGCACTTATCTGTCGGCCTCGAAGTTTTATTTGAGGGTAGCTGGGAGTGCAATTATTTTCGCTGAACCCTGGAACGTGCCTTAAGCTTGGTGACAGAGCTCGACTTTCTGTCGCCAACTTTTATTAGACTTGCCATGACGCCTGCCGAAATATCTACCGCAGTGGCTGTCTCATATGCTCAAATGTCGAATAAAATAATTCATTATTTAATGCTAACTCGGCATATGGGTCCACATGTTAGCAATATCCCGAGTAAAGTTTACAAACGATGTAGAAATTACTCGAAGTTTCCAGACCTATCACTTTGACCACGTTGCATCTTGACCTTTCTACAGAACATATTAGAATATGCAGCAGTCGGGATCTAATAAGGATACTGTGTTCTCACACTGTTCAAATTCAACTCAATTTTTCTCTCGACGTTCCGCGTGACTAATATAATGTTCGTCTAGACTTATCCCTTCGACGTTCTCACAGAAGTATAATGTCATGTAATATTTCTCCCTTGATCAACGTACAAGTAAAAAGGTGACGTCATCAACATATTATAATTCTTATTGGTTAAAGGTAACACGTTAATGTGACTCGTCCTTCCTTGAAAGGGATACAGATTATTCCAAAATCCTCTTGCCCCATTCTCCAACTTTCACTACATGACGTGCTCTCCGTTGTGACGTAACTCAGGTGTCCTTGAACGCTCGACCCAGTCCGTTATTTGGCCAACAACGGGACGGCCTGCCTATCTGATGATAACTGGTACGTGCGTATGCATGTAAAATTTACGTGAAATAAAACAAATCTTCATTTATATTTACAAGGTACCATTTGGACGGGTACATTAAGTGCGTGTATGAAGGGATTGAGAAGGTGTTGATTGAGAGATTTGCTGCTTAATATAGGATATGTCTCTTTGTTTTGTGATACAACATTTGAGACGTTGCGGCGTGTGGTGTAATACTGTCATAGTAACTGTCGAGTCATCATTCTGTCCCACACGTCATTGTTTTAATTGAGAAACAAGAAGTGAGTCAGGGAGTTTCTTCTGCCTGAGGCGATGGCAACACAATGTGTAATATGTCGACGCTTGGTTTGAATGATGTCATGGACTGTTTTAACCATGATGTGTGTGTAATACCATGTGACAATTAACGAGTCTCCTACAACGGTTAGTCAGTTGGATACCGAGCCTTGCCGCAGAGAGTTCTAGTGAGATGGTAGTGAGCAGTTATATGGATACGAAGTCTTCAGTGACCAGATGGATTATGTATTCGGAGTGTGTTTCCGTGTATATGCTCGCTCGAGTTCTTGTGTCGGTTCAGTGACAGCGAAGATTGAGTCTTCGTTATGCAGACTAACAATTCAGTGGATTACGTGTAAAATTGATTGTGCAGTTTGGTTATATATTCAAGCCATGCGGTCTCTCGTTTGTGAAACTAAAAGGATACGTCACCAAATTAGGTTTGAGATACATACAGCTGATGTCACTTCAAGCGATACTTCATAATAACACTTAAAGTGTCCAAGGTAATGTTAAGTGAACTAGTGCGGGATAAATTTCTCGTACAGATTTCTAATGTCCGGTCAAGATTATTTTAAATGTAATGTCAAGTTCTCATTCAATGTTTATTTCAGAGTTTTATGTTTTAATGTTGTTATCGCGGCAAATCTCGCATTTCAAATCAAAATTTAAAGGACTGACGAGGAGGAGAGGGGATCAAATGAGGTGGGTAGGGTTGAGGCTCTGCTCATGGGGGATTCCATTGTTAGACATGTCGGGAAAGTGTGTGGAGGAAAGTGTACCAGGGTAGAGTGTTATCCGGGAATTAAGTTAAGGCAGATGTTGAAGAAAGTAGAAGAGAAGGAGGAGGGAAAGAAGAAGGTGATAGTGTTTCACGTTGATACTAATAACGTAAGACAAGCAGGTATAAGTACAAAAATAGTTGGGGATGTGTGGGACCTGGTAAATGCAGGACGGGTGAAGTTTAAGGAAGCGGAGATTTTTATCAGTGGAATACTGTGTAGGAGGGATACTGGCTGGAAAGTGATTGGGGATTTAAATGAGACTATGGAGTGGGTATGCGGGAAACTGGGAGTGAAATTTCTAGATCCGAATGTGTGGGTAGGAGATAGGGATCTGCGCTCATATGGCCTTCACTCAAACCGCAGTGGTACATATAAGTTAGGAAATTTGTTTAGAAGGGTTATAGGGAGGTACATTCAGGGAAAGAGAGTGGCCTAGGAAGTGGTGATAAGCGTACAGGAAAATGGAAGTCAAGTAGGGATGAAATAAAAATGTTAGTGCTCAACTGTAGAAGTATTGTAAAGAAAGGAATAGAATTAAGTATTTTAATAGATATATATTTACCAGATATTGTAATAGGAGTTGAATCATGGCTGAGAAATGATACAATGGATGCAGAAATTTTCTCATGGTGCAGGAGGGTGTATCGTAGAAATAAGACAGGAATGGTAGCAGGGGGAGTATTCATTCTGGTGAAAGAAGAATTTGTAAGCTACGAGAAAGTTAAAGATGACAAACACGAAATTCTAGGGGTAAGGCTCATCTCTAAAAATAATAGGCAACTTTATGTCTTTCGAGTGTACAGACCGGGAAAGGGTAGCGCTGATGCTGATTCAGAATTATTTGATAAGATAATCAGCTATCTTGGAAATGATATGGAAAGGAATGTGATCGTAGCAGGTGATCTCAAATTACCAAATGTCAATTGGGAAGGTAATGCGAACAACAGGAAGCATGACCAACAAATGGCAAATAAGTTAATATGGGAAGGGCACCTGATTCAGAAAGTGATGGAACCAACTAGAGGGAAAAATATTCTGGATTTGGTACTGGTAAAACCAGACGAGCTCTATAGAGAAACCGAAGTAATAGATGGTATTAGTGATCACGAAGCTGTTTTCTGGTAATTAAAAATAAATGTGAAAGAAAGAACGAGAGAAAGAAAGAAAGAAAGAAAGAAAGAAAGAAAGAAAGAAAGAAAGAAAGAAAGAAAGAAAGAAAGAAAGAAAGATATTAAAATGAGAACTATTAGGCAGTACCATATGGCTGATAAAAAAGGCATGTGGGAGTTTTTAATAAGTAACTATGATCGGTGGAAAACGGTAAATAAAAAATGTAAACAGACTCTGGAATGGGTTTAAAACAATTGTTGAGGAATGTGAAAATAGGTTTGTACTTTTAAAGGTGATAAGGAATGGTAAAGATCCACTATATTGTAACAGGGAATAAAGAGACTAAGAAGGAAGTGCAGTTTGGAAAGAAATAGAGTTAGAAATGGCTGTGGAAGTAAGGAGAAATTGAAGGAACTTACTAGGAAATTGAATCTCGCAAAGATATCAGCTAATGATAACATGATGGCAAGCATAATTGGCGGCCATACAAATTGTAGTGAAAAATGGAAGAATATGTATATGTACTTTAAGGCAGAAACAGGTTCAAAGAAGGATATCCCAGGAATCATTAATGAACAAGGGGAGTGTGTATGCAAGGATCTTCAAAAGGCAGAAGTATTCAGTCAGCAGTATGTAAAGATTGTTGGTTACAAGGATGATATCCATGTAGAGGAGGTGACTAATACTATAATGTATGACATTTGCAGTAAGATACAAAAGTTAAAAATTAGAAAAGCAGCTGGAATTGATACGGTTTCTTGGGATATACTAAAGACAGTGGCTAGGGATATAGTACCATATCTGAAGTACTTGTTTGATTATTGTTTCCATGAAGGAACTTTACCAAATGAATGGAGAGTTGCTATAGTAGCCCCTGTATATAAAGAAAGGGTGATAGACATAAAGCTGAAAATTAAAGGCCAGTCAGTTTGACATGCATTGTATGTAAGCTTTGGGAAAGCATTCTTTTTGATTATATAAGACATGTTTGCGAAATTAATAACTTGTTTGATGCAAGACAGTTTGTGTTTAGGAAAGGTTATTCCACTGAAGCTCAACTTGTAGGATTCCAGCAAGATATAGCAGATATCCTGGATTCAGGAGGTCAATTGGGCGGTATCGCAATTGACCTGTCTAAGGCATTTGATAGGGTAGATCATGGGATACTACTGGCATTGGACTTGACAAAAAAGTGACTGAATGGGTGACTCTGTTTCTAGAAAATAGAGCTCAGAGCATTAGAGTAGGTGAAGCTTTATCTGTCCCTGTAGTAATTAAGAGGGGGAATTCCTCAAGGCAATATTATTGGGCCTTTATGTTTTCTTATATATGTCAACGATATGTGTAAAGAAGTGAAATCAGAGTTAAGGCTTTTCACAGATGATGTTATTCTGTACAGTGTAATAAATAAGTTACAAAATTGTGAAGAAGTGGAATGAAATCAGAGATAAGGCTTTTCGCAGATGATGTTATTCTGTACAGAGTAATAAATAAGTAATAAATAAGTTACAAGATTGTGAGCAACTGCAAAATGTCCTCGATAATGTTGTGAGATGGAGAGTAGGCAATGGTATGATGATAAATGGGGATAAAAGTCAGGTTGTGAGTTTCACAAATAGGAAAAGTCCTCCCAGTTTTCATTACTGCGTTGATGGGGCGTGAGTTCTCTTTAGGGATAATTGTAAGTACCTATGTATTAATATAAGGAAGGATTAACATGAGGTAATCACATAAATATGATTGTAAATAAAGGGCAGAGATCTCTGCAAATGGTTATGAGGGTATTTAGGGGTTGTAGTAAGGATGTAAAGGAGAGAGCATATTTTTCTCTGGTGAGACAACAACTAGAGTATGGTTCCAGTGTATGGGACCCACGCCAGGGTTATTTGATTCAGGAACTGGAGAAAATCCAAAGAAAAGCAGCTTGATTTGTTCTGGGTGATTTCCGACAAAAGAGTAGCGTTACAAAAATGTTGCAAAGTTTGTACTTGGAAGACTTGGGGGAAAGGAGACGAGCTGCTCGACTAAGTGGTATGTTCCGGACTGTCAGTGGAGAGATGGCGAGGGAGGACATCAGTAGACGAATAAGTCTGAGTGGTGTCTTTAAAAGTAGGAAAGATCACAATTTGAAGATAAAGTTGAAATTGAAGAGGACAAATTGGGGCAAACATTCGTTTATAGGAAGGGGAGTTAGGGACTGGAATAACTTACCAAGGGAGATGTTCAATAAATTTCCAATTTCTTTGCAATCATTTAATAAAAGGCTAGGAAAACAACAGATAGGGATTCTGCCACCTGAGCGACTGCCATAAATGCAGATCAGTAGTGATTGATTGATTGATTGATTGATTGATTGATTGATTGATTGATTGATTGATTGATTGATTGATTGATTGATTGATTGATTGATTGATTGGTTACTATCAAGTACAGTTAATTGTTTTATTTCATAGTAGATCAGCTAACCTCAAATTTTAGTTGGGAAACCAAACGTCAGTATCCTTTTCCCAGAACCTATACGTTATGCTGTCTAAGTAAGCTTATTACCCCCACGCCCTAGAAACATTCAATGTTCTCATCCTATCATTGTTACCTTTATTTGTAGCTGGCGCCCATCATCTATTAAAATGTTAGTATTTCTGGTTACTTTATGTGGAAACCCGAGGTAAGTACAAAGTGAAACCACATGGTGCGACGATCGGTAATTTTATTTTATGCATATTAATGTGATTAGAGTTATTACAATCACAAAGTGTCACCACAACGTTGAGGCCCGTATAATTCAGAATTTGTTCTAAAAGACAGCACACCACAGGTCGATTTTGGAAAGAATACGCACACCTAAGCCAATGGAATCATAACCGGTAAATATGAGGAGCGTAATTTTGTGTTACATATTTGTATTTTGGGGGCATATCAAGGGTAGTGAAAAGGAAAATCAATTTGAGATCACGTACTTTCACTAGAGAACCGATGATGGACAAGGAAGACAAGAATAAGTTAAGTAACGGGGAGATTATTGCTTCTAAGGGCATCCGAAGTGAGGTTGAGAATAGGGAGCTGATGAACACGATGGAAGGTTCTGAAGTAAGTCAGGAAATTGCAGGAGTTGAGAAGCACGATGAAACTCAAAGGGAAGTCGCGGCCAATTTGCTGATGTCCAGAATGACCGAGCTCAATGTAAAGAGTGACGAAAATTGGAATAAACAGGTAAACTATATAAGTAGCAGTATAGAACAAATTATTCGTAGTAGTAATGGAAATTGTAGTGAACAGATTAACTCCATAAGTAGCAAACTGGAAGAAGTGATTGATGGTAGTAACGAAAATATTGGTAAACAGATGGAAGAATTAATTGGTTGTAATAACGAAAATTTTAATTCGATCAATAAAAAATAGATAGGTTAAGTGAGTCGCTAAAGAGTAAGATAGATATTAAGATATTAGAGATAACTAATCAAATATATAAGTTAGAAAAATAAGTTAGATACAGACTGTGTTGAAATCAGAGCAGAAATGGAGTTGAATCGGTGCAGTCTTCATACTCAGATCGAGGTAGTCAAGGGAACATGTACAGAGAATAGTAACAATATCGTAGAGTTAAATAATAACATTTCTATTAATCGGGAAGAAATTCACGAGATGGTCGAGAAGAGATTAGGCAATATCCGCAATATAGTTGGACAAGATACGAGGGAAGATATCAGTAGACTAGAAACAGTTGTAAGAAAACTTGGGCGAGTCAGTGAACTACAGAAAAAATAGGAAACTTTGTCACAGAAGGTGACAGAGAAAGAAGGAAAATAACAGGAAGAAAAATGAGAATAAAAAAGAGAATGCTGAGAGGGTAGCGAAAGAAAAACTTTGAATTGCCAGAGTGTGCTACAGCAAGAATTTATAAGTCAGACGGCAAGAGAAGTGGTAGTAACGAGTGGTTTGTTCCGTAGTGACCAAGATTTACCCAAGTTTTCTGGAAAACAATTCAGTCCTATGGAATTTGTAAAACTAGTCTATAAAAGATTTGCAAATAAGTTGAGGGATAATATTATCGAATGGGAATAAGTGTTGGAGATCTTGTCGAATGCTTTCATCCGTGGAAGTAAAACGTGATTTCAAGTGTACTGGAATAATATATCAAATTTGGAGAATTGACAAGTTTTGGGGTGAAAATGTACAAGGTCGTGAGAGAGAACGCATTATGTTAGGTAAATATAGACACCAGGAGGGAGTGTCTATGACTGAATATTTTCTGGCACACGTCCTCATATGGAAGAACCTTAATAGTATCGGTGCAGAAGTTGATATAGTAAGGATGCATTATTCTGATAGGATTAGGGAGGCTGCCTGTGTGCAAAAAGTCAGCACTATCAAAGAAATGGAGGTATTATTGGACAGTTTCTAGGCTAGAGTAGCCTAGGTTTTAATCGACCGCAAAATAGAACAGTAGAGGGAGGGAAAAACATGACAAATAATTATCAGAGAAGGAGTAATAATTATGATCAGCAAAGGACTAACAGAAATTTCAGTGGTGATAGGGGTCAGCGAAGATACCAGGGACAATCCGTAGAAGGGAGGCCAGGAATATATATAGGCCAAAGTGGTGCGAGGCGTGAGAATAAGAGACGTCAGGGAGATAATGATAGGCCAAATACGAATGTTATCCAGGAGTCGTCATCGAGCCAGAGTACTTCAAACTCTCAGGGGATTGGATAAGTAGTCACGTGGACAGGCCGAAGGTAGAAGTTGTCAAAAGCAGGTAAGTAGTGTTAATAATTGTGAATAGATCTCAGAAAACAGCGTGATTGTGACCTAAGTAATTCTAAGTAAAATGTTTTAAGTAATGACGTAGTCATAGTTAATGAAATAATTAATGGTACCTAGTAAGTTAACGTAAGAAGTGAGCTATTAAGACATGCAAGTTAAAAAGGCCTAAATTGGACGAGTTGAGTTTGGGTGACAAGGTGCTACTCAGAGTTCCATTTCCATCATAATCAGAGGCGGGAACTATGTCTAAATTCTTTCTTTTGTGTCAGGGGTATTTCACGTATGTGAACTGTATTGGGAAGTGTGCAAATTCCTTATAAGGTCAGGAAGGGAATATTGTCGGTACTTATAACATTAGCAACTTTAAGAAGTACGTCAGGTGAGATTTGTTGAGATAAATAATTCATGTAAGAAGCTGGCATAATAATTGTAACTTCTATGGATTTGCGTGTGAATCAAGTGTCGTATTGGTGCACTGAACTCCAGTACATGGAAATATAAGTGTAACGATATCGAGAATTGTATGATAAGGAGAGAACAGGATACTAACAGTCATCTATAATCAAAGTGTGCAAGAAGTGTTGTTATATAATCATTCAAGAGAGAGATATTTTATAAATTGTATTGGGATATTATAAATAAAATGTTGAATATTCGGTTAAAATTATTTGTATGTGTTCACTGCAGTGCTATATTGTTGTGAATTTGTATGAGAGAGGGAGAACAGGACACTTAAAGGACATCTGGTATGACAATATGCGAGAGTTGTTCTCATATAAGTGATATTTTATAAATTGTATTGTTATGTACCGGTAGTCAAAAGAATGTTGTATTCTAATTTAAAAGTATTTGTATGTGACAATTTCAGTGTTGCAGTATATTAAGTTGATCATAAGTCAATCGATTCATTGTTTTACATCGATTTATTTATGAGGGAGGCGAGGTGTAGCGGTTCATATCCCGTTACAAACATTCCTCTGTATTATTATTAATACGATTATTAGTGACTGTATTGTGATTATTACTAATATTTTAAGTATTGCTATATTTTTATTCTATCATCTGATTTCGCTATTTATTGATTGTTTGTCCCTTGCTTCATTTTATTTCATTTATTATGTATGTATGTGTGTGATGTTGGCATTGAGAAGGTGTAGATTGAGAGATTTGCTGCTTAATATAGGGTATGTGTTTGTTTTGTGATAGAACGTTTGAGACGTTGCGGCATGCGGCGTAATACCGTCACAGTAACTGTCAAGTCATCGTTATTTAAATCCCTGAGAACTTGTGTTGGAGCATTGTTGTCTACCCCTACTAATGCTCTCCTTGTCGAGACCGGTGAGCTCCCTTTTCCCATTCGCCTTAAAATGATAACATCTAAATATTTACTTAAAAGATTTGCCCTGGCTCAACACCCATTGATTTCCAAATTGCAGTTGTTAGATGAATGCTCTCTTCTTTTACAGGCGCGCCGTCGTAAGATGCCTGCTTTGTTGTATGCATATCAATTTCTTCTCTCCTATAAAAAATACTAACTTACGCACTGCTTCTTCTCCCTTTTATTCAGTACATTTTGACTGTTTATTTTTTGTCCCTTCTATCATTATCTCCCCTACATCTTCTTTTTCCTCTTCTATTCCTGGTTTTTCGTTGACTGGCCCTCCTTTTAAAAAGCTACGTTTTGCTCTAAGTGATTCTGGCGTCAACATATATACAGACGTCTCAAAAAACTCTTCTGGCGTTGGAGCAGCGTTCTATATTGTCAATACCAATGTTGCTGAACTCTATCGTTTACCCAGTGACTTTTCTATCTACACTGCGGAAATTTTTGCTATTCGTCAAGCTCTCATATACGTTAAGCATCATTCTATACCTAAAGCAGCTATTTATACGGATTCTCTCAGTGCCGTTCAGTCGCTCATGTCCTCTCATCTTTCTTTTAACTGGCATTTGTATCATGTTAAAAGTCTCGTTTATACCTTGCATCAATCTGAAGTGGTTCTCACTTTTGTCTGGATCCCTAGTCATATAGGTATCTATGAGAATGAACAGGCGGATTTTTCGCCAAGCAAGCTGCTCGTGATGGAAAATCCCTACTTAAAAGCGCAGTTCATCTACCCGATTTTTAGCCTGTTCTTAAACATTCCGCTTATTGTCAGTGGTAAGAAGATTGGACTCGATCAGCTTAGTATAAAGGTCGCTATTATTACAATATCCAGCCTTGTGTTTCGCCCTATCCTTGGTATTTGAAGGGTAACTATTCTCGCCGTCATATTACCAACATTATTCGTCTTCGCTTTAATCATGCCCTTACTCGTCTGTATAAACATCGCTTTAACTTCTCCTCCCACTCCTGTTTATGTGGTACTCCGAGTGCTGATGTAAATCATTTATTATTCCAATGCCCTGTGTATGATTCTTTTCATCCGGCGTTTATTTCTCGTCTTATCAGTCTTCAGAAATCTCTCCCCCACCAATGTCTCCTGTTTGCTTACCGATATGTCTCCTGCTATAATACATGCTATCAATCAATATTTGGATGACTCTCATATTCATTTGTAAATTACTGTCTTTTTATTGTTCGCACAGTTACATTCTCCTGCTTCCACTGTTTTTTGCTACTAAGCACTTCCTTTGTTATGTTTCGCGCTACTTAAGATGTATACATAGACATGATGCTCAACTCTGTTCTTGTGACCTTCGTAGTGAGACTCATTGCGTGTGACCTTCGTAGTGTGAATATTTGCGTGTGATTTCGCATTATAAGTGTAATATCACGGTAATAAGTGTAGTAGCTGGGTGAAATAATAGAGCCCGTAACCTCTCCAACAACAACAACAATTCATCGTTCTGTCCCATGCGTCATTGCTTTGATTGGGAAAGGAGAGGTGAGTCAAGGCGTTCCTAGCCTGCCTGAGGTGATGGCAACACGTCGACGCTTGGTTTGAGTGATGTCATGGACTGTTTTAACCATGATGTGGGTGTTATACTATCTTACAATTGGTGTCTATAAAAGGACGAGTCTCCTGTAGCGGTTAGTCAGTTGGATACCGAGCCTTGCCATAGATAATTCTAGTGAGATTGTAGTGAGCAGTTATGTGGATATGAAGTCTTCAGTGACAGCCGAAGACTGAGTCTTCGTTATGCAGACTAACAATTCAGTGGATTACGTGTAAAATTGATTGTGCAGTGTGGTTATATATTCAAGCCATGCGGTCTCTCGTTTGTGAAACTAAAATGATACGTCACCAAATTAGGTTTAAGGTACCTACAGCTGATGCCATTTCCAAGGAATACTTCACAACAACACTTAAAGTGTCCAAGGTACTGTTAAGTGAACTCGTGCGGGATAAATTTCTTGTACAGATTTCTAATGCCCGGTCAAGAGTATTTTAAATAGGCAGGCTAGGAACTCCTTGATTCACCTCTCCTTTCCCAATCAAAGCAATCACGTAAGGGACAGAACGATGACTTCTTGTTGTTGTTGGAAAGGTTACGGGCTCTATTATTTCACCCAGGCACTATACTTATTACCGTGATATTACACTTATAATCAGTACCGTTCAGGTCTATCCGCTAGAGTGAGCTCCAATAGCTGTCCCTCGATATCTCGCTCAGTGTCGCGTATTGTCTCTACTGTATTTGGTAAGACCACATAGTGCGACGATCGAGTATTTTATTCTATGCATATTAATGTGATTAGAGTTATTACAATCACACGACTTTTATTATTTACACTTTATTTTTTGTACGTTCGGGTATGATTCACATTTCACATTCGAAGGTGGTGACGTGTAACTAGTGTTTCGTTCCACCGTTTGGTAGCAGCACACGCACAGGGACAAACGAATGCATTCGCCTTAGCCATTTCGTAACAACACTTTCAGCGTAACAGTGGACAACATGGAAGGGAACCGTCAGGGACACCACTATACGACTTGGTTTCTATGTAAAGAAGGCGTGACCACTGCATGAATTCATCGGTGCTTGGTGGCAATCTGTGGAGAACATGCGCCGTCACGGAAAACAGTTTACAACTGAGTGGAAGTTTGGAAAACAGGGTGCACATCGGTGGACAAGCGAACCAGGTGTGGAAGGAATGTGATACTGTCAACACAAATATATAGTGCGACGACTTGTGCTGCTTGGTATGTTCCTTTACTACGTGGCTCGAGCGTAGTTCCGTAGGCATCAGCTGACTCTGAATATGTGTTTCTAAATGGTATTTGATGTGACTTAATTCGGAATATTTCCTTTAAATAAATCACTCATTTACCGATATTAATTATTGTTGTGTTTCGGGGCTGTGCATTCTGTTTACTCGCGGGTGACTGTGTTTATATGCGGTGTGTTTTCCTTGTTTCCAAAGAAATCTGTGAAACATACGTAGGGACAATTTTACAATTAGGAATGACGTAAGGACATTACTTCAGAAATTAGTCCGTCAGTAACTTAATCAATATCTAAAGCATTGCCCGGGTGATCAGGCCATCCAAGGAAACAAATGCACCACATTTACGGAAATGGAGGCATCCACGGGAATTAGGCGAAACACCCTGCAGCGGATCGTGCACGGCCACTTACAGTTGGGGAAGGAGACATCCACGTGGGTGCCTAGACTCTTGTTTGCAGACGAAAAGCAGAGGCGTGTGGACATGTGAGAGAACTTTTGCAACGCCATGATCAAGATCCAGCCGACTTCATGGCTAGGCTTGTGCTGCTGATGAGGCATGGCTCCATTACCATGAGCCGCAAACGAAACCAGAATCGATGCAATGGAAGCATAGCGACAGTCCATCGCCAAAGAAATGTCGAACAGTGCCATCAGTTGGCAAGCAAATGGCGACAGTGTTCTGGGACACAAAGGGTTTCATCCTCATTGACTGGCTGGAATTTGGGGCCACGATTAAGAGTGCAGCATGTGTGGCAACGCTTAAGCGCTTGCGTCGTGCCAATCAAACTAAGTGGCGAGGAAAATGGGCCAAGAGTGTGCTTCTGCAACATGACAATGCCCGGCTCCACACTATCCGATAGACCACAGCTGCCATTGATCAAATGGGATTCACAGTGCTGCCGCATCCACAATTCTCTCCCGACTTGGCACCAAGTGATTAACACATGTTCGGGTACATGAAGAAACCTCTGCGTGGTCGCTATTTTGTGGATTTTTCAGAACTGGACATCGCTATCAAGGCATGGCTATACAGCACTCCGAAAGAATGGTTTCAAGAAGGTCTGGAGAGACTGACACATCGATAGCAAAAGTCCATACATTTACATGGAGATTATGTTGAGAAGTTGAACTGATTACTTCATTTGGGTAGAAAAAAGTGTAAAACAATATAGTACGCCCTTCGTATATATTATTAACATGCCCAACTTAATGATGAATTTCACTAGCTCTTCACTCCAACAGTCTGTTAACTGAACAGCTTGGACATTTTGCGACTACCTTTTATGGCCGTACGTCTTTTATTCTAAAATAGAATTCGCTTCTTATGCAGAGGGAAAATAATTTTGGAAACAAGTCCTGAGCATATTTACTACAGCAACCTAGTCCACAAGGGACAGTAATTAAAAGTAACTATCCAGGCATTCTTGAAATTTTCTTCCCATAATGCTACAAATGCACTAATATTTCTCACTACTTCGTCTACACGAGATGACTTCAATAACAATTCATTTGATGGGTAAATGAGATAGTTGGATGATTTTCGTGTTCTTGCACAGTAGCGGAGATCAAAGTTGGGGCGGGGGAGAGGATGGACAGACAACAAAACGTACCCAGGTTTGTGGGATATAGCGTACTGGGGAGGGGGTGGAGCAGGGGGTTATATACATCACAACGGAAAAAACGTCAAAATGGTCCTTTTTTGAAGCTCTCTGAGCAAATTTCTACAGAGAGGAGAAGGTTGACAGTTTACCAAAAGTGCGGTAATAGTAGCTTTCTGAGATTTTGATTCATTACCATAAAATATAACTTTCACCAAAGGAACAATAATTACATATATCTTACAATTAAATAGAAGTACGGCGTGATTGTAAAATTACAGTAAAAAAACATTTAGTATTTGACTACACACTAAGAAACCAACAGACACCAAAGAGACTGCAAGATTGATGAATGTACGTTGCAAGCTGGTGAATCATACCTCAGTGTCCGGCTCCATGGCTAAATAGTTAACGTGCTGGCCTTTGCTCACAAGGGTCCCGGGTTCAATTCCCGGCAGGGTCGGGAATTTTAACCATCATCAGTTAATTTATCTGGCACGGGAACTGGGTGTAGGCCTATGTGTCATCTTCATCATCATTTCATCCTCATTGTGACGCGCAGGTCGCCTACGGGTGTCAAATCAAAATACCTGTACATGGCGAGCCGAACATGTCTTCGGACACTCCCGTCACTAAAAGCCATACGCCATTTCATTTCATACCTCAGTATCCATGAACTTTGCAAAATATATACCCCTGTTACCCTTCCCCACAACATATGCGAAGTCTCCACTACTTGCTGTGGCGCTATGCAAATCGGTTAGCCGCGACGAACGTCATTTTGTGCGTATTTCCGCTAATCATTTTGTTAATAATTAAAGATAATAAAGGAAAGAATTACCTGATAAGAAAACAGGGCTTGAACAAATTGATCTTTGTTTAAATTAATGTTTTCTCCACAAAGTAAGTGGGCGACTAGCGACTACCCCCTCGCCACACGCCTCAATCGTCGCTGCTATACTTCGTCAACATGAGATCACATAAATTATAATTCATTTAATGAATTGGATGATTTGCTATGTTCTTGCAGGCTTTTCATGGCTGAAACGGACTGCATTTTGCCTCCTTTGAATTGTTTTGTAAAGAACAGACACTTGCTGCACAGTCGCACTTTGCTTGCACGTTTAATAATATATCCACAGAAGTGATGAATTACATTTATTTTTGAAATAGTGAAAGAAGCTACTGGTTCATCTTCCCAACTGGATAATGGTGGCTAATAAAGATAAGCTTGCTGCGAATTTCTTCCTGAATTGTGCTCTAGGAATTGTGGCACACCATCAATCGCAGACGAGGGCAACAAATCAACAGGCGGCGCAACACCGCAGCACAAGTCCACGATTGGTAGCGCAACCACCAAAGAGATAAGAGACTCTTCCCAGCGCTATCACGCCAGCTACGTAGAGAAGGGCCTCAATAGAACACAAACACAGGGAATGGGAAGCGATGGAAATCTGGGCGAGGCCAGTAGGTTAACAACCATAACAGACGGTGGAAGGAGAATTGGGTAGAGCAATTCACAATAATGACACACTCCGTAACACTTAAAAAAGACCAAAATATAATATACTCAAAAGAATAATAAAGGTGGGTGGTGCAATTAAAAAAAAGAAAATGAAAAAACAAAACATCATCTTTTAAGAAAAGGGAAAACTGATGACAAGGCTCATTTATACCAAAATCAACAATCGCAGTCACTATAACCAATAGTTACAATTATTTTTTTCTTTTAGAAGAAATTCCACATTATTTCCCAAACACCATTAACTTCAGTAGATTTTTTGAAAATTCATTACAGTTTACTGTTTATTACATTTTGTCTTTTCGAGCTCGAAACCATTTTTCTATAAGGAAAACCATAAATAATTATTTTCAGTTATTCATATTTTAGGTGCACCTGAAAACGTCGCGCGCGACCTTACAATTTACCCAAAGTTAAAAAAAGGTTTGATATTTCCCAGTGAACACCGAATGCGTTTCGAATTACAACATCCAATGGACGGGCAATGTCCTCAAGGAACATTAAGGTAAAAAAAGAACCCACTTCAAAAGAAAAAAACAAAATGATAGAAGGAGATTAATAATAATAATAATAATAATAATAATAATAATAATAATAATGTAGCACAATAATGCAGAAACAATAAACACTAATCTTGTGACCCAGCCCATCACATTAACAACATAGGCACGCCATGCAACAACGAACGTCTGCACACCACGAGTATTGTTGACAGACTCACTTCGCGACAATGCAACTGAAGCACGCCGTTATCAGAAAACAAAAGCCGGAACATACCGTGACAACAATGGAATAGAAATGGCGCAAAGGTACAAACCAAAACAAAGAATCAAATCTTAAGCAAGAAAAATTTAATAAAATAATAGTAATAATAATAATAATAATAATAATAATAATAATAATAATAATAATAATAATAATAATAATGGAAGAAAATTAATTTAAACCGGAAAATGGAATTAGATACCGTTCGATCCGAAACATGCTTCAGTATTCACTAGGTTTTAAAATAATTTTACAATTTTAGTCGCCTCTACGAGGCTAAAGACACAATAGACTACACACGCCTTCAACTGTCACAGCTCCAGTTAAAAGAGCAGATCATTTTAAAACACACTGTTCCCGTGACGCATAAATATGTGCATCAATAAAAAAATAATTCAGTTGTTTAAGTATAACATAATTGGTAGGCCACATTTAGATTGGCGGAATTCAATAATGGAAGATGCGACCGAGAACACAGATAAGATCAAGATTAATAGAACCTAACGTTCACAAGATTAATATAACAATGTATACCAGACCAATAATAGTTAGAACATTAGCAACTTCCGTATACTTCAGAAGAAAGAAAATATAATGAATCTACCTACAATATCACCTTAACAAATATAAATATAGGAGTGTCCAACAGCTATTATATTCATGAAGTATCTTCAAAAATATTATATTTTATTAATGCCTTGAAACCCATCTTTATCACATCACCAAGATGTAGCACGATATAAATATTAACCGTAGCAGTTTTGGAAGTAGAATCCCATAATAATATTTACCGAACCAGTACAATATTCTCAACTAAATTTTATGAGTTCTTGACAGAAAGGCTTTCATTATTATCATTATTAACGTATTTCAAAATACTAGTTTTGCGAAGGGATACACACGGAAATCCTTTCAGGACATAATTTGGCACATAAACGTTGCTTTCCGGCAAGTAGTATGTTGAAGTTGTGGGTCACAAGACGTCTCCCCAGAAATAATATTCATGCAAAACATGGGACAAGAGAGCCATGTTGTCGTCTTTCTTACTGCAGGATAATCCCCAGTAGTTCACATGGAAGGTCCTTCGTAGTTAATATTAAACCAGACGATCACTTACCAGACTGTTGATAATAATCCTGAGATACTTATTTCTTTAAAAATATTCCCAAGGATGATATAATAGTCAGCTGCAGGCACTCGGAACCATGCACAGAGGTTACGTTCCACATTAACTAACAAGTTTAAATTGCACCACCAGAAAAACTGAACCAAACGTAAAAGAATATACACAGGCCTAAGCCTTCCTTTCACAATCATACTATGGTGGTTTCCAGTCGTTTTTGCCCGCCATAGCGAATACCAGCAAGCCAAGCGACATGACGTCCACACGAGCCTAGCGCTGTAGCAGAACAGCTCGTTTGGAATTACGGCCGCTAGAGGGCGCCGTCTTCGAGCATAGAAATAGATAGAGAGGGCGCTCCGTATGTTTCTACTACTCGACGTTAGCCCCTGACGGGACGTACTCGGGCTCCACCTCGATACCACGGCCGAACCCTTACGGAACACGCCGAAGATTTCCGAACGGCGCACTGGCGTTGAGTTGACAATGCAAAAGAACGAACTGTAGGAGATCTGCTGAACGAACGAACGAACTATAGTAATGTTTATGAGGTACACTACGAATACATACGAAGAGAACCGGGCAGTGACGATTTCGTGTTTAAAGCAGGAAAGTGTATTTATTGTACGAGTGGTTTGAGAAGAAAATTACGTGCGTATATTTTCGAATATCTACTTGTGCATAGTGTTCGTTACTGTACCTGTGGGATTAGTGTATTTCGTTTGGTGTGCCCAGCTATAGTGTCTATTTAGTTACGTGCCGCGTGTTTATTTAGTTTTTCTTCAGTTTAGGTAGGCCTACTTACATAGCGTTATAATGAGCAACGTTAAGAAATACTCGTGTTCTGAATGTGGTAAAAGCTATGAGTATAATAAAAATTTTTGGAAACATGTTTCTAAGGCCCATCCAGAGAAACTAGATGAAATTGCACCTTGTTTAAAGGGCGAGACATCTCTTCCGCACCAGTGTAAATTTTGTGATAAACAGTTCACGCACAGTTATAATTTAAAACGGCACGAGCGTCAGTGCCACACAAACTTAATTGGAGGACCTGAGACAGAGGATAAAAAATGTCCTTCTTTCTCAAGCTTCCTAGAGTGGAAACAGCACATTGAAAGCAAAACATGTTCACAGTATGTAAAGAAAAGGGGTTCTTACACTGCAACAGATAACACAAAGAGACATTACTATGTGTGTCATCGATCAGGCTTTTTTGTGTCTGAAAGTAAAGGCATCAGGCACTTGAAGCTTCAGGGAAGCAACAAAGTTGATGAGATCTGTCCAGCAAGTATTCGACTAATTGAACACGAAAATGGAATGTGTGAAGTAAAATATGTTCCCACTCACAGAGGTCATCAAAATGATCTAAGCCATCTTGCCCTCACAGATGTAGAGAAGAAAACATTAGCAACAGATATTGCCAACCAGATTACCTTTCAAGCTATTCTGGACAAAATTCGCGAATCTGTGACAGACTCAAAGCTTGAAAGAATTCATTTAATCACAAAACAGGATTTGTATAATATTGAGCGTAGTTTTAACTTGAGCTCTAAATCTGTCAGACATCAGGAGGATGGTACAAGTGTTGAGGCCTGGGTCAATGAAGTTAATTCAGGTGACAGGCCCTTGTGTATTATTCTATAAACATCAGGGGACCACCAGTGAAAAGCATCCAAACCTCAGAAGTGATGACTTTATTTTAATTATTATGAACAGTGCTCAGAGTGAAATATTAAAGAAATATGGTAGTGACTGTATATGCACTGATGGAACACATGGGCTTAATAGCTACGGGTTTGAGTTAATAACGCTTTTAGTTCTGGATGACTTGAGAGAGACTTTCCTTGTGCCTTTTTGATTTCCAATAGAAGTGACCAGAAAATATTGTCTCTATTTTTCACCTACATTAAGAATGAGGTTGGTTGTGTATCCCCAAAGGTCTTCATGTCCGATTTGGCAGAAGCCTTCTACAATGCTTGGAATGCAGTCATGGGACCTGCAACCATGAGATTATTTTGCTCATGGCATGTTGACAGAGCATGGAGAAAGAATATTCAGACCAAAGTAAATGGGAAGGAAAAACAAGGAAATGTTTATAAAATTCTGTGAACAATAATGCAACAATATTTAGATTTTTGTGAATTAAATAGGGGTGGTCTTGCACACCTAGTAGCTATGTCAGTGAGTGTATGGCATCATGAAACATTTGATTTAAAGTGGCTATGAACATTGTGCTTTGAGTGTTTCAGATCAAAAGCAGTTGTTATTTCAGTTAGGAATGAGTAGTTTGGATTGTTGTGATATGATGATGATGCTTGTTTAAAGGGCCCTAACATCTAGGTCATCAGCCCCAAATGTTGTGATATCAGTGTTAGATGAGATATGTGTTTGTGGCCTGTTGTAAAGAAAAGGGTTTAGAATGTTTTGAAATATATAGTCAGTATGTAGGTAAATAATACACAGAATTAAGCAATCACTGTTTTCAGGATTTTAATGCAAAATGTAGGAAGTTATGAGCATTACTGTAAAATTCTTGTTTGTAACATTGATAATTAATCCTATATGGACCACACACACACAAAAAGAAAAGAAAGAAAAAAAGGAACATGTGATACAGATTTGAGGTCCTTTATTTAATCATGAATAAATGCATTTAGGCATATACAAACTACTATTTATTTCTTCCTGAATTGAAATCCTCAGAAGTATTGTTCTGAAGGATCACTAGACGTTATGATGGAGGTGGTGCATAACTTGGTGGGTGTAATTATTTTTAACTTACTTGCTTTATAGTTGACCTTTCATAGGGCAGAAGATTGCAAGTTGGAAAAGAGGTAAAGATTTTTTGTGAGATCTACTTAATATTACATTTGAAAATTTAATGTGATTGGACCTTTTACAATAGACTCGTGGGCTGTACCACTGTCTGTTAAGAGCAAGAGATTATCTTCAGGGTGCAGGAGTACAGTACTGTACCATCTTCCCCTACCAAAGTCTTTCTCATCGAAATCAACTGCAATATATCCTATTATGAATACCTAAATATTTTAGAATAGGTATTCTAGTTAAGAAAAGTATAAGTGATGTTTACATTTGTTGAAAGAATCATACAAGGAACAGTATCAAAGTCATGATGGAGGAAATTCAGGAGACAGAACACTTTAAGTCACTTAATAAACAACAGCAGTCATACTTGGCAGAGGAAGGAAAAACTTATCAGCAGCTCACTGTCGGACCTGTGTCTGGAAGTGAGTGAATAATCTGTACAAAACTCAAGGCTGCCCCTCAGTATTGATATACTAATTTTTTCTAAAATAAAACAAAAAGAAACACATTGCATATCTTCTTCACAAAACAATCTTTACATCACCTCTTACAGCAGTCTGTCATTTGCCCTTAATTTCTAATTTTTATCAGAATACTACCATAATACAATAAAAAAGTACTATAATCTGAATATTAGATCAATAACTAAAAAGGTTTACTATGAACCATTAAATTGCTATTTTTTCTGGAAAATGTTTGTTATAAGATAAGACATCCATCTAAGTTCTTCTGCATGCATTCTACTTCTTTATATACAAGCTTTCTCTTGTTTTAAAGTTATCATTCCATGAAATTCATTCCCTGAGCAACCTTTATATTGCCAAGACCATTTATTACACAGCTTTCTTTAACTTCAATTTTACTTCTTCAAAAAGCTTGTCACTAGTTGCCATTTCTTCACTTTTATTTCTTAAGTTTCTTGAAATCTTCAAATTCTTCAATATTTAAGTTGCATTTCTTATTTACTTTTCCAATTTTGATGCACTTTTCTTCCTCTCCATCAAGTTCATTTGGTGCTCATTCTGTCCTTTCTGGATGAGCAGTGTAGCAAGAGTGAGCAGATCTTGTCACTGTCAGTTGCTTCGTTGTGACCAGATCAATTGTGGTTTGTTTTACTGCAGTAATTTTTAAAAGCATCCTGAATATTTGTTCTTGTATTTAATATTCCTGGTGACATGGGCGATGCTTTGTCATTGATCAAATCTTGGCTCTTCTGAGAGAAAGCTCTCTACATCTGCACTCCTACAGGATAGAGTGAAACATATCTTAATTGTATTTCTTACTTCAGGATATTTCCTTTTCCCACATGGAAGTTTTAGATTGATATGAGGTTTCTGGTTCTTTTAACTTACAGATTTTTAATTTGCCTTAACTTTCTCAAACTTAAATATCTTCCATTCATCTTGAAGGATAATACTATCCATGGAGGAAGACTGTAAGATTGACTTAATTGGAGACGGCGCGAACAAATTCGTTATCTTGGAATTACGTTCAGGGATACTCCAGTGTTCGACGAGACTGCTGGAATGAAAAACCTTCACAATAAGCTCCAAATTCTAACATCATCGCCACTGCTTAAGGAAGACCAAAAACTCATAGTACTGAATTCCTCAATCTGTCCCACCCTGATGTACCCTTTCCTGACATGCAGTTTCAAGAAAATCGCACAGAAATTCTTATCCGATAGCAATAAAATGATTAAAAGTGCAACAAAGGAGATATTGCAGTTACCGACGGATACTCCAGATGGCATGCTGTACACCGAAATGAAATACAAAGGACTCGCTCTTTTTAAAACCTCGTGGGAAGTTTACCTTTAATGTATTAATGCCTGTAACATCTTGCTTAAGACTAAACGCCCACTCCGCGTCGCTTCAAGGGATTTTCATGCAGAGAGTCAGGAATGTGTAGAACGCCTAAAACTAACAAACGCTGATATCCAGAAAATAAGCGCCAAGAACGGCTTGTACGATACTAAGAAGATCCGGCAAGAGCTACGAGAACGGGAATTCACCTCCTGGTGTTCACTGCCGCAAAAAGGACTCTGAGTACAACTGTACAAAGAGTACACACCAGCAAACTCTTGGGTGCAAGATCATACCGGACTGTATTGTAACGAGTGGAGAGAGGCTATAAAGATGACTGCTAATATTTGTGCAGTGCGTTCGGTGCCAGGCAGGTCCCTGGACAACAACCTCTGTTGGCATTGCCACAGAGAGAAAGAAACTCTTGGTTATGTCCTGGGATTCTGCACACGCAGGGAGCTCCTAATAAACATGCGGCACCACCAGATCAGATCCCTCATTGCCGAAGAACTCAGAAAGAAGGGATTCAATGTATATGAGGAGATACACGGACTGGCCATAAACAGTAGTTCGCGGAGAATTGACATCATAGCCTTTAAAGACAGCAGCTCTCAAGGATTCATATTAGATCCAACTGTCAGATTCGAGCATCATAGCGGTCAGCCAGAGGAGGTTAATCTTGAAAAGATTAACAAATACAAATCCACTATCCCTTACTACAAATCTAAATACCACCTTCAGGAAATAGAAATACAGTAATGGTCGCGTTCGCGGTACCGTACCTCATCATTTCGTCGCCATATGGAAGCGCTTCGAACTTCCAATGAAGCTCATCCCTGAAATTGTGACCCTCGTCCTCAGAGGCTCCATCAAAATCCTGAGACACCACCTCTACAGCTACAGCTCTGGAATGCCACACTAATTATACTGTACCTTTACAATTTAGAGTTTTCTTCAATTAATAGTTCTGTACAGAAATTTGATATGTTTTACCTTGTCCATAGTGGCAGATTGTAAATACAGGACGTTGTTCCTAAATAAATGGAAATGGAAATATTGTTATTGTGAAGAATATAAGTCGATATATCAATGGGAAGAACCTTTGCAACCTTCACCATATCTACACAGCAGTGATGTGAATTTTTCTCCTTAGGTTGTAAAAACAGGTATGTATTAGAAAATATGCAGAAGTAGATTCCTCCCCCCTCCCCCACAAGATGTTTGCAACTGGTGATATAGTGTTCCTGTACACTTTTCAGAAGAAAAAAGGGCTTCTTTTTCTGGCAAGTCTTTCACAAAGTGCATAACTGAAATATCTCCTCCTTAATCCATGCTGTTTTCAGCCTTCATAATACATCAGTTTTGCAAACCTACAAATGATATAGTAGCCAAGATTCTTCAGCTCATCATACAGAAACTTGAATAAACATTCTCTCTTTTTTGGAAAGTCTCAGAGTAATCTAAACACCAAGCTTGATACTTGCTGTCGCTTAAGTGCGGCCGGTATTCAGGAGATATTGGGTTCGAACCCCACTGTCGGCAGCCCTGAAGATGGTTTTCCGTGGTTTCCCATTTTCATACCAGGCAAACACTGGGGCTGTACCTTAATTAAGGCCACAGCCGCTTCCTTCCCATTCCTAATCCTCTCCCCTCCCATCATCGCTGTAAGACCTATCTATGTCGGTGCAGCGAAAAGGAACTTGTAAAAAAAAAAAAAAAATCAAACAAAGCTGCACTAGGCATAAAACTCAATTCACCCTTGTATGTTACATTTTTAAAAAGGAAAGTATCGATTAATTTGTAGTTTTCCAGTTGATGTTACGGATCCACAAACTGTACTGGTATGTTTGTGGTAACACTCACAAAATATTTTTGAAGAGCGAGACTTAGTTCTGTCTGTTAGAACATGGTAGAAATTATTCACTTCTCATGATGCTGTATGCATTTTTTATAATTTTTGAGTCAATAGTTATCAAAGTTCAAAAGCAAAATAATTTTCAGAAAATTTCAGCACTTATACTTCCCACTGAATATGGCTGTTGGCAATCCCAGCGAAAACTTACCTTATTTAAAGTCCACCATTAATGGTACCACATTCAATGAAAAATATGTGGCTTAATTAATGGGAAGTTTGTGTATGTACAGGAGAGTACAGTCTACACTGGAGGTGTGCTCAATGGGTTTGCTTAAATTATCAGCAGCAGCAAAAACTGTTGTGGCATCTTTAGTGCCTCTTTATTTATTTCACTTTTTTTTGTATCTGTCTCTTGGCACAGGCTAGAGCAAAGTGCAGCTTCTACTGAAGTCCCAATCTCATCCATGGCTGTGACAATATGGAAGCTGCTGGGGTATATGGTTGTGCTGAGTAATGACATTTGGAGCACAACTAGTGTTTGAGTATTATGAAAGGTGTTGCTCATAGGATCAGTCGTGCTACAGTAGCACCTTCTGGTCCAGTGAGGAAAGCAATGGCAAACTATCTCACTCCTCATCTTGCCTAGTATGCCTCATTTGGACTCTGCCATTATTTTTTGCAATTTCCATATAACTGCATAACCTTTGGTGGTCCTAATTGAGGATCCAACCAGCCTCTGGGCTGATGACCTAACAGACAGAAGCAAACTTTATCCCTTACTCCTGTAAATATCACAGGTAAGGACCTAACATCCTACGCAAGTGAAGCCTGTTGTAACATGAGGGCTTAAAATTTGTGTGATAATAGCAGACAATAACAGAGTGAACCATGTAATGTTTAAGGACTTGTCAATATCTGCAAGTTATGAGTGTCATCTCTCAAACAATTTCAAAACTTTCATTTTTGACAGTGTGTATATTTTAAAAATTATCATAATCAGCTGAGCTTAATCAAACAGACTCTGCAAAAAGCTTTAATGTTTCCATCATTTTATTACCATGACAAATTAACAGCTGCCAAGTTCTCAGATATCAGAAGCGTGTACCCAAAGAAAGTGGTTGTTTGCTGAGAATGGCTCCCAAACTAAACTTCAGAATAGTTTTTCCACATAGGTACTCTTGAACAACAACTCTTGTGCAGTTAATAACTTCTATGAAACTACATTTCCTGTGATCAAACAAGAGTGTAGAAAGGAGTAAAGAATTGCACATTTTCTGCAAACTATGTCTCGGTAATGGAAAATAATGAATATTTAAAAAAGTTATTGCATTTCCCTCTGGGAAAAATCAAATGGGCATAAATACTTTTCAATAAAATGTGTGATGCTATGTTGTCTAGCAACCATGCAGACTGTGATCTGAAGTATTGATGGAGAATGGACCATGACATTAAGATCCATGGTTCGTGCAGCTCTCAAGGTAATGTCGCCAGCTAACATAATGTCACACATTTTGTTACATAACAGTATTACATTACACAAATGTTTGAATAACCCTCAACTGTTAAGTCCAAATGTGTGGTTTATGGTGAGTTGCTGTAGACATATCCTAGTGTGTGAACCATGGGCAACGGCTGAGTGACAAAGTTAATTGTCTTCAGAGTTGGGATACTCATTGCTATGGAATTGGGGTGGACATTTTCGACATGTTCCAAGCTAGGACCCTCCTGTTGTTCTGGCAGTTAGAACTATACAATCAACCGGTGGTCTCTACCCTATAGGAGAGATTCTCACTGTGATTATGTGTAAGTAAGGCAGCATCCTGCTTCACAGAATGTACCAAGCTCAGAATATTTTAAACAAGCCTTGAACCTATGGGAGTAACTCAGTCCCACTTCTATTTGACAGGGGAGGGACCCCTTTTAAACTTACGTACTTAGTTATATCCTTTTACTCTTTTGGAGAGCATAGGGCTTTGACAATGAAGCGCCAAAGTATCCTATTTTGAGCTAGGGTTTTCAGTTCTCCAAAGGTCTTCCCTTCTTGTTTTGCCTCCTCCATCACACTGTGTCTCCATGACTTTCTGGGTCTACCTCTCTTCCGTTATCCTTGGGGTTCCAAAACAGAGCCTTTCTCTCCACTGCATCCTGCTGCTTCTGCAGTGTGTGACCGATCCATTTCAATTTCCTCCGCTTTATTTGTATGCCAATGGGCTCTTCTGTTTGTTTCCAGAGATCTTCCTTTGAAAATACTTTTGGCCAAAAATGCCTTAATTCTCCTTTAGCATCTATTTATAAATACATGTAGTTAATGAGTGATCTCTGAGGTACGGTAACTTTCCCGGTTTCACAACCATGTAACAGTACTGTTTTTACATTTGTTCGAAAAATGTGAAGTTTGGTTTTCATTGAGATTTCTCTGGCCCTCCATATCGGATAGAGTTGTATGAATGCCACATTTGCTTTGTGGATTCTCATTTTGACATCAGCAGCTGCTCCTCCATCCTGAGTAACCATACTGCCAAGATATGTAAACTCTTCACGTTGATATTCATTGCTTTTGTTTTCTGGGTATTTACCTTGGAAACTACTTGGCAAATAAAATGGAATTCAATGCGGATCCATCAATATCAATGAGGCTTATGCAAGAAAGAAAGTAGAACTGGCAGAGGTAAGTGGAGATAATGAGGAAGAGATAGATTAGAAAATGTTCTTAACAGGTGTTAAAATGGGAAGGACTGTTAATCAGGAGTTCTATTGCACACAACATAATTTTGGTTAGGCTCGTAAATGAGGAGATGACTTGGGTAGATTTAGCCATTGGAGGAATTAGGATGAGAACTGTCTGCGTGAACCGTGGCAGCTAATCACACTAACCACTACACCACAGAGGTGGTCGATTCAATACTATATCATACAATAAAACTTTCACCAAAGGAACAATATTACGCATTGAGTACAATTAAATAAAGTACGGTGTGATTATACAATTAAAATCATTTAGTATTTGACTACACACTAAGAAACTAACAGCTACTAAAGAGACTGCCAGACTGAAGAATGCACGCAGTAAGCGGGTGAACCATACCTCAGTGCCCATGACCTTGGCAAAAAATATACCCTTGCTACCCTTCCTCATAGCACATGCAGTGTCCACTACTTGCTGTGGCGGTATACAAATCGGTTATCCGGGACGAACGACATTCTGTGCGTATTTCCTCTAAACATTTTGTTAATAATTAAATAAGATGAGGGAAAAATTAGCCGATAAGACAACAGGGCTTGTACAAATTGCTTTGTTTAAAAATAATTTCTATAATTCCTAGTTTCAGCTGGCTAAAATGGAATAAAAATGTAATCTTTTATCCACAAAGTGAGGGGGCAACTGCCCCCTTCCCCCACAATCGCCGCTACTGCCCTGTATAAAAAGGAAGACGGGAAGAAATGCAGAAATTATAGGGGCATCACTCAACTTTCTAAATCAAACTTTTGGAGATCATTTGAAAATGAATTAGGAATATAGTTGAACCGTTATTGGAGGAGGAGCAACGCAGGTTCAGGAACAACTGAAGCACTACAAACCTGATATTTGCCATCAGAATGATAACGGAGAAGCACTGGGAATAGGCTATGTTAAGAACTTAGTGATAGTTTTTATGGACATCGAGAAGGCCTACGACAGTGTTCCTAGAGAGATAATCTGGGAATACCTAGAAGGTATAGGTCTGCCAGACATCCTGATTGATAAAGTAAAGATGCTCTATCAAAAGTGCTTAAGCTGTGTCCAAATATTGGATGGAAGATCAGATTGGTTTGAAACCAAAAGAGAAGTCCAGCAGGGAAGTGCCTTGTCACCACTCCTGTTCATCATTGACATGGATTGGATCATAAAATCCAACAAAGAACATTGCAAAGAGCCTAACACTCTAATATTTGCAGATGATGTTCTGATCTGGGGAGAAAATGAAGCAGACGTACAGGAGAACCTAAATCCCTGGAATAGCAATTTAAAGAATATGGACTAAAAATCAATAAAACAAAAGCTCTTTAAATGACTATCAACAGTAAAGGCACAGATTCAAACAATTTCCTGGAGGAAAGTCTATTGCAGTCTGGTTCTAACTTCAAATAGGCTACCTTGGAAGAATCACTTCAAAAGATAACCCATTAAATTAAGAAATACTTAACAGGACTCAGAAATCTTCTCAATTTCATTTTCAAGTGAGAAACCTACTCTGGGATGATAAAATACCCCAGAAAGCAAAACTGACCATGTTTCATACCTACTTCATTCCATTTCTCACATACTAGCAAATGTACCCGTGCTTCGCTACGGTATTCTACATTGTACACGGATATCGACGTAAAGACTGTGCGTGCAGCAAATGAGATTGTTTTAAAATTGCATGTCTCTTAGCCTTATCCGATAAATAGCATGGGGAGGTCCACATACGTTGTTTCCAATGTAAAGTGAGGGTTGCGGAGTTGTGATGATAACGGCAGGCTCACTTGCCTACTGCCATTCACAATCGAGTTGGCAAGTTTACATTATAATTTCAGGCCCCAATGCCTACTGCGCGGTCACAATCGATTTGGGGAGTCTTAGTTACAATGGCAGACCCATTTCCTAATTTCAGACAGGTTACAGTTGAGGAGTTTTTATTATAATACCAGGCAACTTCCCTACCACCAGTCAAAATTGAGTTGTGCAGTTATCATTATAATGACAGTCCCTTTTTACTGCTGCTAGCCAGCTTACTGCCAGTCACACAGAATTAGTGAGTTTCCATGAAAATAGCAGGCCACTATGCCTAATGCTAGTCACATTTTAGATTGGAACATTTGTTTATAATGGCGGGCACCCTGGCCTAGAGCCACACACAATAGAGTAGGGGACTTTCGAACAAAACTGCATGATCCCTTGCCTTCTGCAAGACAAATCGAAAAGTGAATTATTCGTTAAAATGGTAGGCCCTCCTTACTAATGCCAGTTACACAGGAGTTGGAGAAGGACCCCATTCCTACTGCCAGCAGTCAAAGTCGGTGTAGGGAGTACTGATTACAATAGCAGACACACCCTTTCTCGATCGCTACAAATCGACATCAACGAATATATACAGATGGACATACGAAAGTATATAAATGTTTACAATATTGCAGACCTTCATTTACAGATTAACTGCTGCTAAACGGTACGTCATATCGACAAAGGATTGTACCGTAAGGCGCAGTATTTAGCGATCTAAATGGTTGGTCCTATGATATTTTTTCGCATCTAATCTATTCATGGGTCACATTGAATCAGAAACGTTGAATAGGTTGAAATTTGTGTAAGAATATCTTACATTGCATTACTTTTCGGATAATTATGTGACATAGAATTTGGCTCACATATGGGTACTGGGTGGGCCAATGTTCGTGTAGAGTTTGATCATACTATCTTTCCTGTAAGTGATTGAAATGATGCACATGAGAAGAAAAGGTTTAGAAATTAATTTCCATTAAGGCAGGTAGATTTCCATTAAGTTTGGTTGTGTGTATTTTGAGTGAGTGCAAAATCACGGTTTCGGTTTCGTATAAACCCCCAATTAGTTCAGGGATTTAGAAACAATATTTGCCCTAAAACCTCCCCAAAGGACAGGTGGATTCTAAATATGAAGTTTGGTGGAAATATATCCAGTAGTTTTCAAGTTAGAGAAAGACAAACAGACCAACAAACAAACAAACAAACAAACAAACAAACAAACAAACTAACTAACTAACAGACACCAAGGAAACCTACCCTCGGACAGATGGATGCTATATATAAAGTTTGCTTCAAATATCTTGTTAGTTTTCAAGTTGTAAGAAGTACGCTTAACACGCACCCGCTCTTGCGTTAAGTCCGCTGGGATTTGTACCGAAAAACGGTCCGTTAATGATATCTCCCTTACTAAATCCTGTTATCGAAATGATGCACATGAGAAAAAAAAATTAGAAATTAATTTTCATTAAGGCAGGTTGATTTCCATTAAGTTCGGTTGTGTATACATTGAGGGAGTGCAAAATCACGGTTACGGTTTCCTAAAAATCCCCACTCAGTTCAGGGATTTAGAAACGATATTTGCGCTAAAACCTACCCAAGGACAGGTGGATTCTAAATATGAAGTTTGGTGGAAATATATATTTAGTAGTTTTCAAGTTATAGAATGACAGACAAACAGACAAACAGACAACAGACAAACAGACAGACACCAAAGCTAAAAATGACGCAGATGGTCATTATTACACCTGAAACGGATAACTGTACGGAAATTCGCCAAAATAATCAATGCACAGACACACGGTCGTTACGATTTTATTTTTTTGTGCTAAAACCTACCCAAGGACAGGTGGATTCTAAATATGAAGTTTGGTGGAAATATATCCAGTAGTTTTCAAGTTATAGAAGGACAGACAAACAGACAGACACCAAAGCTAAAAATGATGCAGATGGTCATTATTACACCTGAAACGGATAACTGTATGGAAATTTCGCCAAAATAATCAATGTACAGACACACGGTCGTTACGATTTTATTTATATAGATGACGGATAAGCATGAGCACGTTGAAAAGTGCAGACTTCCACTTCGAGATTCATATCTCCTAAACGGTTTATGATATTAAGAAACGGTTTGGGCCATCAGACTCCTCATTTATCGCTCTACATGTCTGTTTCTAAACCATATCCTCGTATCTCCCATATTAAGGGGGTAAATTTAGCTCAAATTTTAAATAGGGTGAAATTTGGGTGCATTTTTAACATTTTACATTACGTTTTGCCTACTTATGTATAAGCTAGAATGATGAAATTTGCTACACATATGTCCCTTAATCGTGCCAATGTGCGCACCCAACGTGATGACGGATAAGCATGAGCACGTTGAAAAGTGCAGACTTCCACTTCGAGATTCATATCTCCTAAACGGTTTATGATATTAAGAAACGGTTTGCGCCATCAGACGCCCCATTTATCCCTCTAAATGTTTGTTTCTAAACCACATCCTCGTATCACCCATATTAAGGGGGTAAATTGAGTTCAAATTGTGAATAGGGTGAAATTTGGGTGCATTTTTAACATTTTACATTACATTTTGCCTACTTATGTATAAGCTAGAATCATGAAATTTGGTACACATATGTCCCTTAATCGTGCCAATGTGCGCATCTAACGCGATGATCCTATCATTCTTATAAGTGTGTCAAACAATGAAATATACTTGTAAAAATCAACAAATTTACGAACAATCCAGAAATACGGCCAAATTTAACGTATAAGGGAGCGAGATACGACAAAATGTCACAGGACCAAAGTTATAGATCACTCTGAATTGAAGGGACATTGTGCCATCCATTTTGTGATACGACTTACCGTTTAGCCAAAAAATAGCTCAAAAGGAATGTCTGCACAGTCATTAAAATTGCCTCCATATTTCGATATCTTTGGGGGAAAAAGTGAAAAATTTGAACATTTTGGAATTTTTCCGTCTGTTAGGGACCAAAAGCTATAATTTCACCAAATTTCAATTGTCTACCTCGTCTGGCAGGTTGTGCCGCCATCTTGATTTGGGGGATAGGGGATAAAAATGAGCAAATTCCCGAAAATTTTTAAGCCCACGAAACCTATAGGTTATCGTTTTTTATATACTATACGACTGTGTTCTTATGCTGAGCCCAAAATTTGAGCCCCCCAGCGTGCCCCCTTCAGGGAATTTTGAGAATTTCCGATTTTTCTAGGGATCGTGGGGACGACTTACCGTTTAGCCAAAAAATAGGTCAAAAGGAATGTCTGCTCAGTCATTAAAATTGCCTCCATATTTCGATATCTTTGGGGGTAAAAGGTGAAAAATTTGAACATTTTGGAATTTTTCCGTCTGTTAGGGACCAAAAGCTATAATTTCACCAAATTTCAATTGTCTACCTCGTCTGGCAGGTTGTGCCGCCATCTTGATTTGGGGGGATAGGGGATAAAAATGAGGAAATTCCCGAAAATTTTTAAGCCCACGAAACCTATAGGTTATCGTTTTTTATATACTATACGACTGTGTTCTTATGCTGAGCCCAAAATTTGAGCCCCCCCAGCGTGCCCCCTTCAGGGAATTTTGAGAATTTCCGATTTTTCTAGGGATCCTGGGGACGACTTACCGTTTAGCCAAAAAATAGCTCAAAAGGAATGTCTGCTCAGTCATTAAAATTGCCTCCATATTTCGATATCTTTGGGGGTAAAAGGTGAAAAATTTGAACATTTTGGAATTTTTCCGTCTGTTAGGGACCAAAAGCTATAATTTCACCAAATTTCAATTGTCTACCTCGTCTGGCAGGTTGTGCCGCCATCTTGATTTGGGGGGATAGGGGATAAAAATGAGGAAATTCCCGAAAATTTTTAAGCCCACGAAACCTATAGGTTATCGTTTTTTATATACTATACGACTGTGTTCTTATGCTGAGCCCAAAATTTGAGCCCCCCCAGCGTGCCCCCTTCAGGGAATTTTGAGAATTTCCGATTTTTCTAGGGATCCTGGGGTCATCAGTTTCCCTCGTACCAAGTTTCAAATTTCTGAGATTTCTGGAAGTGCCTCATTAATTCACGTCTTTTTTCATTTTTAAATATTTATATATACATCGCTCCAGCTCGACTTGCTTATATATATATAGATGACGGATAAGCATGAGCACGTTGAAAAGTGCAGACTTCCACTTCGAGATTCATATCTCCTAAACGGTTTATGATATTAAGAAACGGTTTGCGCCATCAGACGCCTCACTTATCCCTCTAAATGTTTGTTTCAAAACCATATCCTCGTATCACCCATATTAAGGGGGTAAATTGAGTTCAAATTGTGAATAGGGTGAAATTTGGGTGCATTTTTAACATTTTACATTACATTTTGCCTACTTATGTATAAGCTAGAATCATGAAATTTGGTACACATATGTCCCTTAATCGTGCCAATGTGCGCACCTAACGCGATGATCCTATCATTCTTATAAGTGTGTCAAACAATGAAATATACTTGTAAAAATCACCAAATTTACGAACAATCCAGAAATACGGCCAAATTTAACGTATAAGGGAGCGAGATACGACAAAATGTCACAGGACCAAAGTTGTAGATCACTCTGAATTGAAGGGACATTGTGCCATCCATTTTGTGATACGACTTACCGTTTAGCCAAAAAATAGCTCAAAAGGAATGTCTGCACAGTCATTAAAATTGCCTCCATATTTCGATATCTTTGGGGGTAAAAAGTGAAAAATTTGAACATTTTGGAATTTTTCCGTCTGTTAGGGACCAAAAGCTATAATTTCACCAAATTTCAATTGTCTACCTCGTCTGGCAGGTTGTGCCGCCATCTTGATTTGGGGGGATAGGGGATAAAAATGAGGAAATTCCCGAAAATTTTTAAGCCCACGAAACCTATAGGTTATCGTTTTTTATATACTATACGACTGTGTTCTTATGCTGAGCCCAAAATTTGAGCCCCCCCCAGCGTGCCCCCTTTAGGGAATTTTGAGAATTTCCGATTTTTCTAGGGATCCTGGGGACATCAGTTTCCCTCGTACCAAGTTTCAAATTTCTGAGATTTCTGGAAGTGCCTCATTAATTCACGTCTTTTTTCATTTTTAAATATTTATATATACATCGCTCCAGCCCGACTTGCTTTTATATATATAGATGACGGATAAGCATGAGCACGTTGAAAAGTGCAGACTTCCACTTCGAGATTCATATCTCCTAAACGGTTTATGATATTAAGAAACGGTTTGCGCCATCAGACGCCTCACTTATCCCTCTAAATGTTTGTTTCAAAACCATATCCTCGTATCACCCATATTAAGGGGGTAAATTGAGTTCAAATTGTGAATAGGGTGAAATTTGGGTGCATTTTTAACATTTTACATTACATTTTGCCTACTTATGTATAAGCTAGAATCATGAAATTTGGTACACATATGTCCCTTAATCGTGCCAATGTGCGCACCTAACGCGATGATCCTATCATTCTTATAAGTGTGTCAAACAATGAAATATACTTGTAAAAATCACCAAATTTACGAACAATCCAGAAATACGGCCAAATTTAACGTATAAGGGAGCGAGATACGACAAAATGTCACAGGACCAAAGTTGTAGATCACTCTGAATTGAAGGGACATTGTGCCATCCATTTTGTGATACGACTTACCGTTTAGCCAAAAAATAGCTCAAAAAGAATGTCTGCACAGTCATTAAAATTGCCTCCATATTTCGATATCTTTGGGGGTAAAAAGTGAAAAATTTGAACATTTTGGAATTTTTCCGTCTGTTAGGGACCAAAAGCTATAATTTCACCAAATTTCAATTGTCTACCTCGTCTGGCAGGTTGTGCCGCCATCTTGATTTGGGGGGATAGGGGATAAAAATGAGGAAATTCCCGAAAATTTTTAAGCCCACGAAACCTATAGGTTATCGTTTTTTATATACTATACGACTGTGTTCTTATGCTGAGCCCAAAATTTGAGCCCCCCCAGCGTGCCCCCTTCAGGGAATTTTGAGAATTTCCGATTTTTCTAGGGATCGTGGGGACGACTTACCGTTTAGCCAAAAAATAGCTCAAAAGGAATGTCTGCTCAGTCATTAAAATTGCCTCCATATTTCGATATCTTTGGGGGTAAAAGGTGAAAAATTTGAACATTTTGGAATTTTTCCGTCTGTTAGGGACCAAAAGCTATAATTTCACCAAATTTCAATTGTCTACCTCGTCTGGCAGGTTGTGCCGCCATCTTGATTTGGGGGGATAGGGGATAAAAATGAGGAAATTCCCGAAAATTTTTAAGCCCACGAAACCTATAGGTTATCGTTTTTTATATACTATACGACTGTGTTCTTATGCTGAGCCCAAAATTTGAGCCCCCCCAGCGTGCCCCCTTCAGGGAATTTTGAGAATTTCCGATTTTTCTAGGGATCCTGGGGTCATCAGTTTCCCTCGTACCAAGTTTCAAATTTCTGAGATTTCTGGAAGTGCCTCATTAATTCACGTCTTTTTTCATTTTTAAATATTTATATATACATCGCTCCAGCCCGACTTGCTTTTATATATATAGATGACGGATAAGCATGAGCACGTTGAAAAGTGCAGACTTCCACTTCGAGATTCATATCTCCTAAACGGTTTATGATATTAAGAAACGGTTTGCGCCATCAGACGCCTCACTTATCCCTCTAAATGTTTGTTTCAAAACCATATCCTCGTATCACCCATATTAAGGGGGTAAATTGAGTTCAAATTGTGAATAGGGTGAAATTTGGGTGCATTTTTAACATTTTACATTACATTTTGCCTACTTATGTATAAGCTAGAATCATGAAATTTGGTACACATATGTCCCTTAATCGTGCCAATGTGCGCACCTAACGCGATGATCCTATCATTCTTATAAGTGTGTCAAACAATGAAATATACTTGTAAAAATCACCAAATTTACGAACAATCCAGAAATACGGCCAAATTTAACGTATAAGGGAGCGAGATACGACAAAATGTCACAGGACCAAAGCTGTAGATCACTCTGAATTGAAGGGACATTGTGCCATCCATTTTGTGATACGACTTACCGTTTAGCCAAAAAATAGCTCAAAAGGAATGTCTGCTCAGTCATTAAAATTGCCTCCATATTTCGATATCTTTGGGGGTAAAAGGTGAAAAATTTGAACATTTTGGAATTTTTCCGTCTGTTAGGGACCAAAAGCTATAATTTCACCAAATTTCAATTGTCTACCTCGTCTGGCAGGTTGTGCCGCCATCTTGATTTGGGGGGATAGGGGATAAAAATGAGGAAATTCCCGAAAATTTTTAAGCCCACGAAACCTATAGGTTATCGTTTTTTATATACTATACGACTGTGTTCTTATGCTGAGCCCAAAATTTGAGCCCCCCCAGCGTGCCCCCTTCAGGGAATTTTGAGAATTTCCGATTTTTCTAGGGATCGTGGGGACGACTTACCGTTTAGCCAAAAAATAGCTCAAAAGGAATGTCTGCTCAGTCATTAAAATTGCCTCCATATTTCGATATCTTTGGGGGTAAAAGGTGAAAAATTTGAACATTTTGGAATTTTTCCGTCTGTTAGGGACCAAAAGCTATAATTTCACCAAATTTCAATTGTCTACCTCGTCTGGCAGGTTGTGCCGCTATCTTGATTTGGGGGGATAGGGGATAAAAATGAGGAAATTCCCGAAAATTTTTAAGCCCACGAAACCTATAGGTTATCGTTTTTTATATACTATACGACTGTGTTCTTATGCTGAGCCCAAAATTTGAGCCCCCCCAGCGTGCCCCCTTCAGGGAATTTTGAGAATTTCCGATTTTTCTAGGGATCCTGGGGTCATCAGTTTCCCTCGTACCAAGTTTCAAATTTCTGAGATTTCTGGAAGTGCCTCATTAATTCACGTCTTTTTTCATTTTTAAATATTTATATATACATCGCTCCAGCCCGACTTGCTTTTATATATATAGATGACGGATAAGCATGAGCACGTTGAAAAGTGCAGACTTCCACTTCGAGATTCATATCTCCTAAACGGTTTATGATATTAAGAAACGGTTTGCGCCATCAGACGCCTCACTTATCCCTCTAAATGTTTGTTTCAAAACCATATCCTCGTATCACCCATATTAAGGGGGTAAATTGAGTTCAAATTGTGAATAGGGTGAAATTTGGGTGCATTTTTAACATTTTACATTACATTTTGCCTACTTATGTATAAGCTAGAATCATGAAATTTGGTACACATATGTCCCTTAATCGTGCCAATGTGCGCACCTAACGCGATGATCCTATCATTCTTATAAGTGTGTCAAACAATGAAATATACTTGTAAAAATCACCAAATTTACGAACAATCCAGAAATACGGCCAAATTTAACGTATAAGGGAGCGAGATACGACAAAATGTCACAGGACCAAAGCTGTAGATCACTCTGAATTGAAGGGACATTGTGCCATCCATTTTGTGATACGACTTACCGTTTAGCCAAAAAATAGCTCAAAAGGAATGTCTGCTCAGTCATTAAAATTGCCTCCATATTTCGATATCTTTGGGGGTAAAAGGTGAAAAATTTGAACATTTTGGAATTTTTCCGTCTGTTAGGGACCAAAAGCTATAATTTCACCAAATTTCAATTGTCTACCTCGTCTGGCAGGTTGTGCCGCCATCTTGATTTGGGGGGATAGGGGATAAAAATGAGGAAATTCCCGAAAATTTTTAAGCCCACGAAACCTATAGGTTATCGTTTTTTATATACTATACGACTGTGTTCTTATGCTGAGCCCAAAATTTGAGCCCCCCCAGCGTGCCCCCTTCAGGGAATTTTGAGAATTTCCGATTTTTCTAGGGATCCTGGGGACGACTTACCGTTTAGCCAAAAAATAGCTCAAAAGGAATGTCTGCTCAGTCATTAAAATTGCCTCCATATTTCGATATCTTTGGGGGTAAAAGGTGAAAAATTTGAACATTTTGGAATTTTTCCGTCTGTTAGGGACCAAAAGCTATAATTTCACCAAATTTCAATTGTCTACCTCGTCTGGCAGGTTGTGCCGCTATCTTGATTTGGGGGGATAGGGGATAAAAATGAGGAAATTCCCGAAAATTTTTAAGCCCACGAAACCTATAGGTTATCGTTTTTTATATACTATACGACTGTGTTCTTATGCTGAGCCCAAAATTTGAGCCCCCCCAGCGTGCCCCCTTCAGGGAATTTTGAGAATTTCCGATTTTTCTAGGGATCCTGGGGTCATCAGTTTCCCTCGTACCAAGTTTCAAATTTCTGAGATTTCTGGAAGTGCCTCATTAATTCACGTCTTTTTTCATTTTTAAATATTTATATATACATCGCTCCAGCCCGACTTGCTTTTATATATATAGATGACGGATAAGCATGAGCACGTTGAAAAGTGCAGACTTCCACTTCGAGATTCATATCTCCTAAACGGTTTATGATATTAAGAAACGGTTTGCGCCATCAGACGCCTCACTTATCCCTCTAAATGTTTGTTTCAAAACCATATCCTCGTATCACCCATATTAAGGGGGTAAATTGAGTTCAAATTGTGAATAGGGTGAAATTTGGGTGCATTTTTAACATTTTACATTACATTTTGCCTACTTATGTATAAGCTAGAATCATGAAATTTGGTACACATATGTCCCTTAATCGTGCCAATGTGCGCACCTAACGCGATGATCCTATCATTCTTATAAGTGTGTCAAACAATGAAATATACTTGTAAAAATCACCAAATTTACGAACAATCCAGAAATACGGCCAAATTTAACGTATAAGGGAGCGAGATACGACAAAATGTCACAGGACCAAAGTTGTAGATCACTCTGAATTGAAGGGACATTGTGCCATCCATTTTGTGATACGACTTACCGTTTAGCCAAAAAATAGCTCAAAAGGAATGTCTGCACAGTCATTAAAATTGCCTCCATATTTCGATATCTTTGGGGGTAAAAAGTGAAAAATTTGAACATTTTGGAATTTTTCCGTCTGTTAGGGACCAAAAGCTATAATTTCACCAAATTTCAATTGTCTACCTCGTCTGGCAGGTTGTGCCGCCATCTTGATTTGGGGGGATAGGGGATAAAAATGAGGAAATTCCCGAAAATTTTTAAGCCCACGAAACCTATAGGTTATCGTTTTTTATATACTATACGACTGTGTTCTTATGCTGAGCCCAAAATTTGAGCCCCCCCAGCGTGCCCCCTTCAGGGAATTTTGAGAATTTCCGATTTTTCTAGGGATCCTGGGGTCATCAGTTTCCCTCGTACCAAGTTTCAAATTTCTGAGATTTCTGGAAGTGCCTCATTAATTCACGTCTTTTTTCATTTTTAAATATTTATATATACATCGCTCCAGCCCGACTTGCTTTTATATATATAGATAGATGACGGATAAGCATGAGCACGTTGAAAAGTGCAGACTTCCACTTCGAGATTCATATCTCCTAAACGGTTTATGATATTAAGAAACGGTTTGCGCCATCAGACGCCTCACTTATCCCTCTAAATGTTTGTTTCAAAACCATATCCTCGTATCACCCATATTAAGGGGGTAAATTGAGTTCAAATTGTGAATAGGGTGAAATTTGGGTGCATTTTTAACATTTTACATTACATTTTGCCTACTTATGTATAAGCTAGAATCATGAAATTTGGTACACATATGTCCCTTAATCGTGCCAATGTGCGCACCTAACGCGATGATCCTATCATTCTTATAAGTGTGTCAAACAATGAAATATACTTGTAAAAATCACCAAATTTACGAACAATCCAGAAATACGGCCAAATTTAACGTATAAGGGAGCGAGATACGACAAAATGTCACAGGACCAAAGCTGTAGATCACTCTGAATTGAAGGGACATTGTGCCATCCATTTTGTGATACGACTTACCGTTTAGCCAAAAAATAGCTCAAAAGGAATGTCTGCTCAGTCATTAAAATTGCCTCCATATTTCGATATCTTTGGGGGTAAAAGGTGAAAAATTTGAACATTTTGGAATTTTTCCGTCTGTTAGGGACCAAAAGCTATAATTTCACCAAATTTCAATTGTCTACCTCGTCTGGCAGGTTGTGCCGCCATCTTGATTTGGGGGGATAGGGGATAAAAATGAGGAAATTCCCGAAAATTTTTAAGCCCACGAAACCTATAGGTTATCGTTTTTTATATACTATACGACTGTGTTCTTATGCTGAGCCCAAAATTTGAGCCCCCCCAGCGTGCCCCCTTCAGGGAATTTTGAGAATTTCCGATTTTTCTAGGGATCGTGGGGACGACTTACCGTTTAGCCAAAAAATAGCTCAAAAGGAATGTCTGCTCAGTCATTAAAATTGCCTCCATATTTCGATATCTTTGGGGGTAAAAGGTGAAAAATTTGAACATTTTGGAATTTTTCCGTCTGTTAGGGACCAAAAGCTATAATTTCACCAAATTTCAATTGTCTACCTCGTCTGGCAGGTTGTGCCGCCATCTTGATTTGGGGGGATAGGGGATAAAAATGAGGAAATTCCCGAAAATTTTTAAGCCCACGAAACCTATAGGTTATCGTTTTTTATATACTATACGACTGTGTTCTTATGCTGAGCCCAAAATTTGAGCCCCCCCAGCGTGCCCCCTTCAGGGAATTTTGAGAATTTCCGATTTTTCTAGGGATCCTGGGGTCATCAGTTTCCCTCGTACCAAGTTTCAAATTTCTGAGATTTCTGGAAGTGCCTCATTAATTCACGTCTTTTTTCATTTTTAAATATTTATATATACATCGCTCCAGCCCGACTTGCTTTTATATATATAGATGACGGATAAGCATGAGCACGTTGAAAAGTGCAGACTTCCACTTCGAGATTCATATCTCCTAAACGGTTTATGATATTAAGAAACGGTTTGCGCCATCAGACGCCTCACTTATCCCTCTAAATGTTTGTTTCAAAACCATATCCTCGTATCACCCATATTAAGGGGGTAAATTGAGTTCAAATTGTGAATAGGGTGAAATTTGGGTGCATTTTTAACATTTTACATTACATTTTGCCTACTTATGTATAAGCTAGAATCATGAAATTTGGTACACATATGTCCCTTAATCGTGCCAATGTGCGCACCTAACGCGATGATCCTATCATTCTTATAAGTGTGTCAAACAATGAAATATACTTGTAAAAATCACCAAATTTACGAACAATCCAGAAATACGGCCAAATTTAACGTATAAGGGAGCGAGATACGACAAAATGTCACAGGACCAAAGCTGTAGATCACTCTGAATTGAAGGGACATTGTGCCATCCATTTTGTGATACGACTTACCGTTTAGCCAAAAAATAGCTCAAAAGGAATGTCTGCTCAGTCATTAAAATTGCCTCCATATTTCGATATCTTTGGGGGTAAAAGGTGAAAAATTTGAACATTTTGGAATTTTTCCGTCTGTTAGGGACCAAAAGCTATAATTTCACCAAATTTCAATTGTCTACCTCGTCTGGCAGGTTGTGCCGCCATCTTGATTTGGGGGGATAGGGGATAAAAATGAGGAAATTCCCGAAAATTTTTAAGCCCACGAAACCTATAGGTTATCGTTTTTTATATACTATACGACTGTGTTCTTATGCTGAGCCCAAAATTTGAGCCCCCCCAGCGTGCCCCCTTCAGGGAATTTTGAGAATTTCCGATTTTTCTAGGGATCGTGGGGACGACTTACCGTTTAGCCAAAAAATAGCTCAAAAGGAATGTCTGCTCAGTCATTAAAATTGCCTCCATATTTCGATATCTTTGGGGGTAAAAGGTGAAAAATTTGAACATTTTGGAATTTTTCCGTCTGTTAGGGACCAAAAGCTATAATTTCACCAAATTTCAATTGTCTACCTCGTCTGGCAGGTTGTGCCGCTATCTTGATTTGGGGGGATAGGGGATAAAAATGAGGAAATTCCCGAAAATTTTTAAGCCCACGAAACCTATAGGTTATCGTTTTTTATATACTATACGACTGTGTTCTTATGCTGAGCCCAAAATTTGAGCCCCCCCAGCGTGCCCCCTTCAGGGAATTTTGAGAATTTCCGATTTTTCTAGGGATCCTGGGGTCATCAGTTTCCCTCGTACCAAGTTTCAAATTTCTGAGATTTCTGGAAGTGCCTCATTAATTCACGTCTTTTTTCATTTTTAAATATTTATATATACATCGCTCCAGCCCGACTTGCTTTTATATATATAGATGACGGATAAGCATGAGCACGTTGAAAAGTGCAGACTTCCACTTCGAGATTCATATCTCCTAAACGGTTTATGATATTAAGAAACGGTTTGCGCCATCAGACGCCTCACTTATCCCTCTAAATGTTTGTTTCAAAACCATATCCTCGTATCACCCATATTAAGGGGGTAAATTGAGTTCAAATTGTGAATAGGGTGAAATTTGGGTGCATTTTTAACATTTTACATTACATTTTGCCTACTTATGTATAAGCTAGAATCATGAAATTTGGTACACATATGTCCCTTAATCGTGCCAATGTGCGCACCTAACGCGATGATCCTATCATTCTTATAAGTGTGTCAAACAATGAAATATACTTGTAAAAATCACCAAATTTACGAACAATCCAGAAATACGGCCAAATTTAACGTATAAGGGAGCGAGATACGACAAAATGTCACAGGACCAAAGCTGTAGATCACTCTGAATTGAAGGGACATTGTGCCATCCATTTTGTGATACGACTTACCGTTTAGCCAAAAAATAGCTCAAAAGGAATGTCTGCTCAGTCATTAAAATTGCCTCCATATTTCGATATCTTTGGGGGTAAAAGGTGAAAAATTTGAACATTTTGGAATTTTTCCGTCTGTTAGGGACCAAAAGCTATAATTTCACCAAATTTCAATTGTCTACCTCGTCTGGCAGGTTGTGCCGCCATCTTGATTTGGGGGGATAGGGGATAAAAATGAGGAAATTCCCGAAAATTTTTAAGCCCACGAAACCTATAGGTTATCGTTTTTTATATACTATACGACTGTGTTCTTATGCTGAGCCCAAAATTTGAGCCCCCCCAGCGTGCCCCCTTCAGGGAATTTTGAGAATTTCCGATTTTTCTAGGGATCCTGGGGACGACTTGCCGTTTAGCCAAAAAATAGCTCAAAAGGAATGTCTGCTCAGTCATTAAAATTGCCTCCATATTTCGATATCTTTGGGGGTAAAAGGTGAAAAATTTGAACATTTTGGAATTTTTCCGTCTGTTAGGGACCAAAAGCTATAATTTCACCAAATTTCAATTGTCTACCTCGTCTGGCAGGTTGTGCCGCTATCTTGATTTGGGGGGATAGGGGATAAAAATGAGGAAATTCCCGAAAATTTTTAAGCCCACGAAACCTATAGGTTATCGTTTTTTATATACTATACGACTGTGTTCTTATGCTGAGCCCAAAATTTGAGCCCCCCCAGCGTGCCCCCTTCAGGGAATTTTGAGAATTTCCGATTTTTCTAGGGATCCTGGGGTCATCAGTTTCCCTCGTACCAAGTTTCAAATTTCTGAGATTTCTGGAAGTGCCTCATTAATTCACGTCTTTTTTCATTTTTAAATATTTATATATACATCGCTCCAGCCCGACTTGCTTTTATATATATAGATGACGGATAAGCATGAGCACGTTGAAAAGTGCAGACTTCCACTTCGAGATTCATATCTCCTAAACGGTTTATGATATTAAGAAACGGTTTGCGCCATCAGACGCCTCACTTATCCCTCTAAATGTTTGTTTCAAAACCATATCCTCGTATCACCCATATTAAGGGGGTAAATTGAGTTCAAATTGTGAATAGGGTGAAATTTGGGTGCATTTTTAACATATTACATTACATTTTGCCTACTTATGTATAAGCTAGAATCATGAAATTTGGTACACATATGTCCCTTAATCGTGCCAATGTGCGCACCTAACGCGATGATCCTATCATTCTTATAAGTGTGTCAAACAATGAAATATACTTGTAAAAATCACCAAATTTACGAACAATCCAGAAATACGGCCAAATTTAACGTATAAGGGAGCGAGATACGACAAAATGTCACAGGACCAAAGTTGTAGATCACTCTGAATTGAAGGGACATTGTGCCATCCATTTTGTGATACGACTTACCGTTTAGCCAAAAAATAGCTCAAAAGGAATGTCTGCACAGTCATTAAAATTGCCTCCATATTTCGATATCTTTGGGGGTAAAAAGTGAAAAATTTGAACATTTTGGAATTTTTCCGTCTGTTAGGGACCAAAAGCTATAATTTCACCAAATTTCAATTGTCTACCTCGTCTGGCAGGTTGTGCCGCCATCTTGATTTGGGGGGATAGGGGATAAAAATGAGGAAATTCCCGAAAATTTTTAAGCCCACGAAACCTATAGGTTATCGTTTTTTATATACTATACGACTGTGTTCTTATGCTGAGCCCAAAATTTGAGCCCCCCCAGCGTGCCCCCTTCAGGGAATTTTGAGAATTTCCGATTTTTCTAGGGATCCTGGGGTCATCAGTTTCCCTCGTACCAAGTTTCAAATTTCTGAGATTTCTGGAAGTGCCTCATTAATTCACGTCTTTTTTCATTTTTAAATATTTATATATACATCGCTCCAGCCCGACTTGCTTTTATATATATAGATAGATGACGGATAAGCATGAGCACGTTGAAAAGTGCAGACTTCCACTTCGAGATTCATATCTCCTAAACGGTTTATGATATTAAGAAACGGTTTGCGCCATCAGACGCCTCACTTATCCCTCTAAATGTTTGTTTCAAAACCATATCCTCGTATCACCCATATTAAGGGGGTAAATTGAGTTCAAATTGTGAATAGGGTGAAATTTGGGTGCATTTTTAACATTTTACATTACATTTTGCCTACTTATGTATAAGCTAGAATCATGAAATTTGGTACACATATGTCCCTTAATCGTGCCAATGTGCGCACCTAACGCGATGATCCTATCATTCTTATAAGTGTGTCAAACAATGAAATATACTTGTAAAAATCACCAAATTTACGAACAATCCAGAAATACGGCCAAATTTAACGTATAAGGGAGCGAGATACGACAAAATGTCACAGGACCAAAGCTGTAGATCACTCTGAATTGAAGGGACATTGTGCCATCCATTTTGTGATACGACTTACCGTTTAGCCAAAAAATAGCTCAAAAGGAATGTCTGCTCAGTCATTAAAATTGCCTCCATATTTCGATATCTTTGGGGGTAAAAGGTGAAAAATTTGAACATTTTGGAATTTTTCCGTCTGTTAGGGACCAAAAGCTATAATTTCACCAAATTTCAATTGTCTACCTCGTCTGGCAGGTTGTGCCGCCATCTTGATTTGGGGGGATAGGGGATAAAAATGAGGAAATTCCCGAAAATTTTTAAGCCCACGAAACCTATAGGTTATCGTTTTTTATATACTATACGACTGTGTTCTTATGCTGAGCCCAAAATTTGAGCCCCCCCAGCGTGCCCCCTTCAGGGAATTTTGAGAATTTCCGATTTTTCTAGGGATCGTGGGGACGACTTACCGTTTAGCCAAAAAATAGCTCAAAAGGAATGTCTGCTCAGTCATTAAAATTGCCTCCATATTTCGATATCTTTGGGGGTAAAAGGTGAAAAATTTGAACATTTTGGAATTTTTCCGTCTGTTAGGGACCAAAAGCTATAATTTCACCAAATTTCAATTGTCTACCTCGTCTGGCAGGTTGTGCCGCCATCTTGATTTGGGGGGATAGGGGATAAAAATGAGGAAATTCCCGAAAATTTTTAAGCCCACGAAACCTATAGGTTATCGTTTTTTATATACTATACGACTGTGTTCTTATGCTGAGCCCAAAATTTGAGCCCCCCCAGCGTGCCCCCTTCAGGGAATTTTGAGAATTTCCGATTTTTCTAGGGATCCTGGGGTCATCAGTTTCCCTCGTACCAAGTTTCAAATTTCTGAGATTTCTGGAAGTGCCTCATTAATTCACGTCTTTTTTCATTTTTAAATATTTATATATACATCGCTCCAGCCCGACTTGCTTTTATATATATAGATGACGGATAAGCATGAGCACGTTGAAAAGTGCAGACTTCCACTTCGAGATTCATATCTCCTAAACGGTTTATGATATTAAGAAACGGTTTGCGCCATCAGACGCCTCACTTATCCCTCTAAATGTTTGTTTCAAAACCATATCCTCGTATCACCCATATTAAGGGGGTAAATTGAGTTCAAATTGTGAATAGGGTGAAATTTGGGTGCATTTTTAACATTTTACATTACATTTTGCCTACTTATGTATAAGCTAGAATCATGAAATTTGGTACACATATGTCCCTTAATCGTGCCAATGTGCGCACCTAACGCGATGATCCTATCATTCTTATAAGTGTGTCAAACAATGAAATATACTTGTAAAAATCACCAAATTTACGAACAATCCAGAAATACGGCCAAATTTAACGTATAAGGGAGCGAGATACGACAAAATGTCACAGGACCAAAGCTGTAGATCACTCTGAATTGAAGGGACATTGTGCCATCCATTTTGTGATACGACTTACCGTTTAGCCAAAAAATAGCTCAAAAGGAATGTCTGCTCAGTCATTAAAATTGCCTCCATATTTCGATATCTTTGGGGGTAAAAGGTGAAAAATTTGAACATTTTGGAATTTTTCCGTCTGTTAGGGACCAAAAGCTATAATTTCACCAAATTTCAATTGTCTACCTCGTCTGGCAGGTTGTGCCGCCATCTTGATTTGGGGGGATAGGGGATAAAAATGAGGAAATTCCCGAAAATTTTTAAGCCCACGAAACCTATAGGTTATCGTTTTTTATATACTATACGACTGTGTTCTTATGCTGAGCCCAAAATTTGAGCCCCCCCAGCGTGCCCCCTTCAGGGAATTTTGAGAATTTCCGATTTTTCTAGGGATCGTGGGGACGACTTACCGTTTAGCCAAAAAATAGGTCAAAAGGAATGTCTGCTCAGTCATTAAAATTGCCTCCATATTTCGATATCTTTGGGGGTAAAAGGTGAAAAATTTGAACATTTTGGAATTTTTCCGTCTGTTAGGGACCAAAAGCTATAATTTCACCAAATTTCAATTGTCTACCTCGTCTGGCAGGTTGTGCCGCCATCTTGATTTGGGGGGATAGGGGATAAAAATGAGGAAATTCCCGAAAATTTTTAAGCCCACGAAACCTATAGGTTATCGTTTTTTATATACTATACGACTGTGTTCTTATGCTGAGCCCAAAATTTGAGCCCCCCCAGCGTGCCCCCTTCAGGGAATTTTGAGAATTTCCGATTTTTCTAGGGATCCTGGGGTCATCAGTTTCCCTCGTACCAAGTTTCAAATTTCTGAGATTTCTGGAAGTGCCTCATTAATTCACGTCTTTTTTCATTTTTAAATATTTATATATACATCGCTCCAGCCCGACTTGCTTTTATATATATAGATGACGGATAAGCATGAGCACGTTGAAAAGTGCAGACTTCCACTTCGAGATTCATATCTCCTAAACGGTTTATGATATTAAGAAACGGTTTGCGCCATCAGACGCCCCATTTATCCCTCTAAATGTTTGTTTCTAAACCACATCCTCGTATCACCCATATTAAGGGGGTAAATTGAGTTCAAATTGTGAATAGGGTGAAATTTGGGTGCATTTTTAACATTTTACATTACATTTTGCCTACTTATGTATAAGCTAGAATCATGAAATTTGGTACACATATGTCCCTTAATCGTGCCAATGTGCGCATCTAACGCGATGATCCTATCATTCTTATAAGTGTGTCAAACAATGAAATATACTTGTAAAAATCAACAAATTTACGAACAATCCAGAAATACGGCCAAATTTAACGTATAAGGGAGCGAGATACGACAAAATATCACAGGACCAAAGTTATAGATCACTCTGAATTGAAGGGACATTGTGCCATCCATTTTGTGATACGACTTACCGTTTAGCCAAAAAATAGCTCAAAAGGAATGTCTGCACAGTCATTAAAATTGCCTCCATATTTCGATATCTTTGGGGGAAAAAGTGAAAAATTTGAACATTTTGGAATTTTTCCGTCTGTTAGGGACCAAAAGCTATAATTTCACCAAATTTCAATTGTCTACCTCGTCTGGCAGGTTGTGCCGCCATCTTGATTTGGGGGATAGGGGATAAAAATGAGGAAATTCCCGAAAATTTTTAAGCCCACGAAACCTATAGGTTATCGTTTTTTATATACTATACGACTGTGTTCTTATGCTGAGCCCAAAATTTGAGCCCCCCCAGCGTGCCCCCTTCAGGGAATTTTGAGAATTTCCGATTTTTCTAGGGATCCTGGGGACGACTTACCGTTTAGCCAAAAAATAGCTCAAAAGGAATGTCTGCTCAGTCATTAAAATTGCCTCCATATTTCGATATCTTTGGGGGTAAAAGGTGAAAAATTTGAACATTTTGGAATTTTTCCGTCTGTTAGGGACCAAAAGCTATAATTTCACCAAATTTCAATTGTCTACCTCGTCTGGCAGGTTGTGCCGCCATCTTGATTTGGGGGGATAGGGGATAAAAATGAGGAAATTCCCGAAAATTTTTAAGCCCACGAAACCTATAGGTTATCGTTTTTTATATACTATACGACTGTGTTCTTATGCTGAGCCCAAAATTTGAGCCCCCCCAGCGTGCCCCCTTCAGGGAATTTTGAGAATTTTTCGATTTTTCTAGGGATCCTGGGGACGACTTACCGTTTAGCCAAAAAATAGCTCAAAAGGAATGTCTGCTCAGTCATTAAAATTGCCTCCATATTTCGATATCTTTGGGGGTAAAAGGTGAAAAATTTGAACATTTTGGAATTTTTCCGTCTGTTAGGGACCAAAAGCTATAATTTCACCAAATTTCAATTGTCTACCTCGTCTGGCAGGTTGTGCCGCCATCTTGATTTGGGGGGATAGGGGATAAAAATGAGGAAATTCCCGAAAATTTTTAAGCCCACGAAACCTATAGGTTATCGTTTTTTATATACTATACGACTGTGTTCTTATGCTGAGCCCAAAATTTGAGCCCCCCCAGCGTGCCCCCTTCAGGGAATTTTGAGAATTTCCGATTTTTCTAGGGATCCTGGGGTCATCAGTTTCCCTCGTACCAAGTTTCAAATTTCTGAGATTTCTGGAAGTGCCTCATTAATTCACGTCTTTTTTCATTTTTAAATATTTATATATACATCGCTCCAGCTCGACTTGCTTATATATATATAGATGACGGATAAGCATGAGCACGTTGAAAAGTGCAGACTTCCACTTCGAGATTCATATCTCCTAAACGGTTTATGATATTAAGAAACGGTTTGCGCCATCAGACGCCTCACTTATCCCTCTAAATGTTTGTTTCAAAACCATATCCTCGTATCACCCATATTAAGGGGGTAAATTGAGTTCAAATTGTGAATAGGGTGAAATTTGGGTGCATTTTTAACATTTTACATTACATTTTGCCTACTTATGTATAAGCTAGAATCATGAAATTTGGTACACATATGTCCCTTAATCGTGCCAATGTGCGCACCTAACGCGATGATCCTATCATTCTTATAAGTGTGTCAAACAATGAAATATACTTGTAAAAATCACCAAATTTACGAACAATCCAGAAATACGGCCAAATTTAACGTATAAGGGAGCGAGATACGACAAAATGTCACAGGACCAAAGTTGTAGATCACTCTGAATTGAAGGGACATTGTGCCATCCATTTTGTGATACGACTTACCGTTTAGCCAAAAAATAGCTCAAAAGGAATGTCTGCACAGTCATTAAAATTGCCTCCATATTTCGATATCTTTGGGGGTAAAAAGTGAAAAATTTGAACATTTTGGAATTTTTCCGTCTGTTAGGGACCAAAAGCTATAATTTCACCAAATTTCAATTGTCTACCTCGTCTGGCAGGTTGTGCCGCCATCTTGATTTGGGGGGATAGGGGATAAAAATGAGGAAATTCCCGAAAATTTTTAAGCCCACGAAACCTATAGGTTATCGTTTTTTATATACTATACGACTGTGTTCTTATGCTGAGCCCAAAATTTGAGCCCCCCCAGCGTGCCCCCTTTAGGGAATTTTGAGAATTTCCGATTTTTCTAGGGATCCTGGGGACATCAGTTTCCCTCGTACCAAGTTTCAAATTTCTGAGATTTCTGGAAGTGCCTCATTAATTCACGTCTTTTTTCATTTTTAAATATTTATATATACATCGCTCCAGCCCGACTTGCTTTTATATATATAGATGACGGATAAGCATGAGCACGTTGAAAAGTGCAGACTTCCACTTCGAGATTCATATCTCCTAAACGGTTTATGATATTAAGAAACGGTTTGCGCCATCAGACGCCTCACTTATCCCTCTAAATGTTTGTTTCAAAACCATATCCTCGTATCACCCATATTAAGGGGGTAAATTGAGTTCAAATTGTGAATAGGGTGAAATTTGGGTGCATTTTTAACATTTTACATTACATTTTGCCTACTTATGTATAAGCTAGAATCATGAAATTTGGTACACATATGTCCCTTAATCGTGCCAATGTGCGCACCTAACGCGATGATCCTATCATTCTTATAAGTGTGTCAAACAATGAAATATACTTGTAAAAATCACCAAATTTACGAACAATCCAGAAATACGGCCAAATTTAACGTATAAGGGAGCGAGATACGACAAAATGTCACAGGACCAAAGTTGTAGATCACTCTGAATTGAAGGGACATTGTGCCATCCATTTTGTGATACGACTTACCGTTTAGCCAAAAAATAGCTCAAAAGGAATGTCTGCACAGTCATTAAAATTGCCTCCATATTTCGATATCTTTGGGGGTAAAAAGTGAAAAATTTGAACATTTTGGAATTTTTCCGTCTGTTAGGGACCAAAAGCTATAATTTCACCAAATTTCAATTGTCTACCTCGTCTGGCAGGTTGTGCCGCCATCTTGATTTGGGGGGATAGGGGATAAAAATGAGGAAATTCCCGAAAATTTTTAAGCCCACGAAACCTATAGGTTATCGTTTTTTATATACTATACGACTGTGTTCTTATGCTGAGCCCAAAATTTGAGCCCCCCCAGCGTGCCCCCTTCAGGGAATTTTGAGAATTTCCGATTTTTCTAGGGATCCTGGGGACGACTTACCGTTTAGCCAAAAAATAGCTCAAAAGGAATGTCTGCTCAGTCATTAAAATTGCCTCCATATTTCGATATCTTTGGGGGTAAAAGGTGAAAAATTTGAACATTTTGGAATTTTTCCGTCTGTTAGGGACCAAAAGCTATAATTTCACCAAATTTCAATTGTCTACCTCGTCTGGCAGGTTGTGCCGCCATCTTGATTTGGGGGGATAGGGGATAAAAATGAGGAAATTCCCGAAAATTTTTAAGCCCACGAAACCTATAGGTTATCGTTTTTTATATACTATACGACTGTGTTCTTATGCTGAGCCCAAAATTTGAGCCCCCCCAGCGTGCCCCCTTCAGGGAATTTTGAGAATTTCCGATTTTTCTAGGGATCCTGGGGTCATCAGTTTCCCTCGTACCAAGTTTCAAATTTCTGAGATTTCTGGAAGTGCCTCATTAATTCACGTCTTTTTTCATTTTTAAATATTTATATATACATCGCTCCAGCTCGACTTGCTTATATATATATAGATGACGGATAAGCATGAGCACGTTGAAAAGTGCAGACTTCCACTTCGAGATTCATATCTCCTAAACGGTTTATGATATTAAGAAACGGTTTGCGCCATCAGACGCCTCACTTATCCCTCTAAATGTTTGTTTCAAAACCATATCCTCGTATCACCCATATTAAGGGGGTAAATTGAGTTCAAATTGTGAATAGGGTGAAATTTGGGTGCATTTTTAACATTTTACATTACATTTTGCCTACTTATGTATAAGCTAGAATCATGAAATTTGGTACACATATGTCCCTTAATCGTGCCAATGTGCGCACCTAACGCGATGATCCTATCATTCTTATAAGTGTGTCAAACAATGAAATATACTTGTAAAAATCACCAAATTTACGAACAATCCAGAAATACGGCCAAATTTAACGTATAAGGGAGCGAGATACGACAAAATGTCACAGGACCAAAGTTGTAGATCACTCTGAATTGAAGGGACATTGTGCCATCCATTTTGTGATACGACTTACCGTTTAGCCAAAAAATAGCTCAAAAGGAATGTCTGCACAGTCATTAAAATTGCCTCCATATTTCGATATCTTTGGGGGTAAAAAGTGAAAAATTTGAACATTTTGGAATTTTTCCGTCTGTTAGGGACCAAAAGCTATAATTTCACCAAATTTCAATTGTCTACCTCGTCTGGCAGGTTGTGCCGCCATCTTGATTTGGGGGGATAGGGGATAAAAATGAGGAAATTCCCGAAAATTTTTAAGCCCACGAAACCTATAGGTTATCGTTTTTTATATACTATACGACTGTGTTCTTATGCTGAGCCCAAAATTTGAGCCCCCCCCAGCGTGCCCCCTTTAGGGAATTTTGAGAATTTCCGATTTTTCTAGGGATCCTGGGGACATCAGTTTCCCTCGTACCAAGTTTCAAATTTCTGAGATTTCTGGAAGTGCCTCATTAATTCACGTCTTTTTTCATTTTTAAATATTTATATATACATCGCTCCAGCCCGACTTGCTTTTATATATATAGATGACGGATAAGCATGAGCACGTTGAAAAGTGCAGACTTCCACTTCGAGATTCATATCTCCTAAACGGTTTATGATATTAAGAAACGGTTTGCGCCATCAGACGCCTCACTTATCCCTCTAAATGTTTGTTTCAAAACCATATCCTCGTATCACCCATATTAAGGGGGTAAATTGAGTTCAAATTGTGAATAGGGTGAAATTTGGGTGCATTTTTAACATTTTACATTACATTTTGCCTACTTATGTATAAGCTAGAATCATGAAATTTGGTACACATATGTCCCTTAATCGTGCCAATGTGCGCACCTAACGCGATGATCCTATCATTCTTATAAGTGTGTCAAACAATGAAATATACTTGTAAAAATCACCAAATTTACGAACAATCCAGAAATACGGCCAAATTTAACGTATAAGGGAGCGAGATACGACAAAATGTCACAGGACCAAAGTTGTAGATCACTCTGAATTGAAGGGACATTGTGCCATCCATTTTGTGATACGACTTACCGTTTAGCCAAAAAATAGCTCAAAAAGAATGTCTGCACAGTCATTAAAATTGCCTCCATATTTCGATATCTTTGGGGGTAAAAAGTGAAAAATTTGAACATTTTGGAATTTTTCCGTCTGTTAGGGACCAAAAGCTATAATTTCACCAAATTTCAATTGTCTACCTCGTCTGGCAGGTTGTGCCGCCATCTTGATTTGGGGGGATAGGGGATAAAAATGAGGAAATTCCCGAAAATTTTTAAGCCCACGAAACCTATAGGTTATCGTTTTTTATATACTATACGACTGTGTTCTTATGCTGAGCCCAAAATTTGAGCCCCCCCAGCGTGCCCCCTTCAGGGAATTTTGAGAATTTCCGATTTTTCTAGGGATCCTGGGGTCATCAGTTTCCCTCGTACCAAGTTTCAAATTTCTGAGATTTCTGGAAGTGCCTCATTAATTCACGTCTTTTTTCATTTTTAAATATTTATATATACATCGCTCCAGCTCGACTTGCTTATATATATATAGATGGACTTGAAACATGTACCCTGCATAACAAGGCAAATAATAAAATCCAGTCAACAGAAATGAAATTCACCAGAACAATGAACCAAAAGACCAGGAAGGACAAGATTAGAAATGAAGCAAATAGAAAGGAGGCTGGCATCAAAATGCTTGTTACCAAGCTTTTAGGAAGAGGCAGGCTACAATGGTTTGGACATGTTATGACGATGGACAGAACGGGAACAGCAAGGAATTATTTTGACAGAGAAGTGAAAGGGGGAGGCCAAGGAATTGATGGATAGAGACAGTGAAATCTGAGGTCAGCAAGAGGAATGCCAAGTGGGAAGATATAGAGGAACAGAAACTAAACTGTAACAGGATGAAGTAGCAAGCGCTTGTACTCCACACCTGGGAAACTGGAACTTGAAGATGATGTATGGATGTAAGGCATTTATAAAATTTACTTTGCACAGGAATCCTCTGGAAGTAAATTTCAGTTATGCAAATGACACCTCACTTTTCTTTCAATTTCTGATCATGGCTTAACAGTTGCAGAACTCTTAAGTTGAGCCCTGGCACACTAATGACTGACACTTTCAGCAGTACTACCATGTACCAGCAGGGAAGCTACAAACCAACAATCTTGAGAACAGATTTAGCTGTTACCTGCAGCTTTCAGGAAGGTAATTATCATATATCAGTCACACAGTTCATGGAGTGTGATAAAAAAAATCATACCATAGTACATCATGCTCGAAAATTTCATGTGATTTGACCTTTTTTTTACAATAGAAACAGGAGTGTACCACTGACCCTTTAGGATGAGAGATTATCTTTAGTGCTGTCGCCCAGGTGGCAGATTATACTTTAACTAGAAATACTGTTATAAGTCTCAATTAATACAGTATATGGTATTGATAACAGTAGCCAAGAGATTAATTATAATATAAGGTAGTGGAACTGAGGCTGTACTTGTATTTCGGTATTGCTGATCTTGAAGGATAGCCTATATCCATTACGGTAGTGGTTAGCGAATTTGCTTGAATCTTATTATCTCATGCTTGGCAGAAAAAAAAAGAATACCCTTCAATATCAGCTCACTGTCAGTTCTGCCTACGGAATTACATAACCTCTTCTATAACCTAGAGGTACTGAGTTTGATGGGATTATATTCAACCTTCTCATTGTCACTTTCTTCTGACTTTCTGATATAGATTCAAGCAAATTCACCAACCACTAATGGATATACCCATCAAGATCAGCAATACTGGAATAAAAGTACAGCCTTAGTTTCAGTACCTTGTACTATAATTAATTATCTTTTGGCTAATTTTATCAATCCCGTAGGTCTATACTGTATTAGTTGAGACTTAAAAGTGAAAGTATAATCTGCCACCTGGGCAACAGCACGTAATGTAATGCAGATCACTGATTATTAGTGCAATTCTTATTGATTAATGAAACTGTATATCGGTATCTAAGGTAAAATAGGGCATTCATTCCAATATATAATTTGAGGTTATAATACTCGATGCAATATTGAACTGAAATATACAATATAGACGTCAAATATAATATTAAAAAATACACATTTTTTTAAAAATACATTTATTTATATAAAGCCTGTACATTTTAAAAGACTGTGCTTGCTTTAAACGGGTTGTAGATCACATGTACCACTCGGAGATATAACAACAAACAGTAAAAATCATTGAACTCCAGAGACCGAAAGCACTACCTAGTATCTTCTCACAAGCAACGGGTGGTCGATCACATGTACCACTCGGAGATATAACAACAAACAATAAAAATAATTGAGCTCCAGAGACGGAAAACACTATCCAATATCTTCTCACAAGATATTCTCAACACACGAGTCACATTTATATACACATATGCTAATACTCTGAGCATAAAATAATAGAAATAGCGCTGACCATGTGAAGCTGCAGTAGGTGAAAATAAACATACAGCAATGGTCTTCAGAATAGTTCAGTTCAGAGATCAGTTAGTGATTTGAACTACTCGATTCATGATGGCGGCGTACGCCATTCGGAGAGCTTCGGCTTGCTCCGTAAGGCTTCGGTAAAGCTTCAGAGTGGAGCCGTAGTACGTCCCGTCAGGGGCTAACGTCGAGTGTTTCTACTGGCCAAGCGTGGCACCAACATCAAGCTCTGAGCGATCAGCTGATGTAGGGCAAAACAAGGCGGTCTTCCATAAGAAGAGCATTGCGGAGTGTTTTTAAATCCCAATTTAAGCGTGCTCCTTATGATTAATTGATTTAAACTATTGAAGATGGTGATAAATGCAATCCCCTTCCATTCCTTTTTTGTATGAAATATTTTAAGTATCATTTTATATGTGTGATATTCTGATGTGTTTATGTATCAGTTAAGCGATACGGTGACGCGAATACAGTAGGTCTCACGTTGTTAACCTATTTTAGTTCTCCTAATTTCACAAGTTTAATTTTTCTCCGTAATATTCGTCTGAAATAGTTATTTTTAAAATATTTTCACAGTGCTGCAAATAATAAACTCCACAAACATACCAATAACCTGTATTTCTAATAATGCCGATTTAATGCTGGTTAAGCCTTATAAATCAAGAAACGTGACCGATAATAACGCAATCGTTTCCACTGCACCTATAATAATTAGGATCAAAGAAAGTTTGAAATTACCAATAATGCAGGTGATAACCTCTAGGTTCTGTTATTAAAAAAACAGCTATCACCATCATCACACTCATTCACAGACCTTCACATTTAGTTTGCAGATGTACATTTATTAGGCATGATGATAATTATTGGTTTACAGGGCCTACCATCTAGGTTATCAGCCGCTATCATGCATGAACGCACATAGAACAACCTAACATCTAGGTTATCAGCCACTATCGGATATGAAAAAGCACACACACACACACACACACCGAATGTTGTTCAGCTGTTCTAAATACTCAGGCTATATCAAACTATAACTGAGTTAGTTAAGCCTAATGAGATGTAACATTCACAAAATTATCCTTAAAATGTACAATATGATGAAAGAAAGTAAGTCACGTAGGCTACAAGTCACCAAAACAGCTGCAGACAGTTAATACACAAATGTATGATAGAATACAAAACTATAATTGAGGTAGTTAAGCCTAATGAGATGTAACATTCGCAAAACTATCCTTAAAATGTACAATATGATGGAAGACAGGAAGTCATGTAGGCTACAAGTCACCAAAACAGCTGCAGACAGTTAATACCCAAATGGATGATAGAACGCAGGAAACAAATATTTACATGTAAGTTATTCACCATTCTTCTCCAGGCTGCTGATCAGGAATGTTTTGAAAACCACAGAACTGCATGTCTTCACAATACTGTCCTAAATCACTGATGATTGAACAATTTGTTCAATACACTTCTTACTTTTTTCTGTCTCTTTTATCTTCTTCCTTAGCACATTCATGTCGCATTCTGGAATTGACATAACACTTCACAATTAACTTAACCAAGTCAATTTCATGGCTCTTTGCAAGTTCTTGCTCAAGTAAATGGTCCTTTATACAATAAAACAAGGTTCCATTCACTGACCTCAACAAACTTCTTTGCTCCTTAGTACATTGATATTTCTGAGTGCACTTTCAGTCACCTTACACAACACTATCACATCTTAGGAGGGCACGCTCCAGAGTACATCTTCTCCTTGATTAAAGCTTAGTCTGTGTAGTTCTCTCTGGCACTCCTCAGAGCACTCAACCATAGTGCATTCCACTTTCCTCACCACAAATCCAGCAATATACCGGTATGTCACATCACTCACATATGGGGACAACTGTTCAAACGCTGGATGAGTACAGTAGTCATGATCAAAACCTGGAATTAGTGGGATATCTGCAACCCTATCTTGTGATACTGCGAGAATTGCATGACACTGTAAATCTGAACTGGGCTCGGAGCTAGATGCACTCAATATATTAATTTGATCCAAGGCAATGCAGTTGCTTGAGTCTGCTCCTTTTACTTCTTGGCGAACCAGCATTCTTTGGTACGGAGCTTTAAACTGAGCAACAGTAGGGTTATTGATATCACCACCTCTCCTTCTAATGGCAGAGAGCAATACCTCCAAGGGGTCCTGACTGAATTTGTACAATAACAGGTATTTCAATTTATGCTGTTCACTGAGGACTAAATACTTATAGAGGCCAAGGCAACTTCTAATGCACACCAAAAATCCAAGAAATCCAGTCTTCTTCCTTGAGTGAAGAACAGAAGAGTCTAACAAACTTGATGTTAATAGCTGCATGATGTATGATTCTGCCTTGCTGAGGAAATCCTTTATAAAAACCTCTGTTTTTGGAGAGAATGCACACTTAAATCCCTTTTGTAATATATTCCTGCTGTTCAAACTGTCAAATATGTTATTAAAAAGTCTACAAATTCAGCTGTAGCTTCACAGTCTTCAAATAAAGCATACCCTGAATTTTTCAAATACCTGAGTAACTGAGCTACACTGTTACTCAAAGTTTGGGCTGCTAATTTGACTTTCATCTTTTCCGATTCCCAATTAATATGGCGCTTACGAATCTTAGCAGCAAGTGTTAATCCCTCTTCTAGTTGTATTTCCACTAGTTTTTCTACATATGTCCATTTTATGGCATTACCTTCACTGTTACAAATTGTGCCCAAAGAAGCCAAAGAATTCCTCACCAATTTCAGCATGTGGCACACATCTGGAAAAATAAACAAATGTAGTGAGTATAAAAGAGTTTTACTGACTTTTAACATTGCTGCAGCATTTTCATTTATCATTAGTTCCTTCTCTAAATGAGCCACCAATGAATTTAAATTATTATTTCTTAATTCGTGTTTTTAGTTTCAGTAGGTTTTGGGAACAAATTGTGCTGTGTGCATTGAAGAGACATCTCTTTGCCTTTTTAGGGGAATTCATGTCACTTTCTTCAAAATCACCAATCTAATGCTTTCTTTTTTTAGACTTGCCAGGAATGTTAGAACTAGTATTGGGAATGTTTTCAGTGGATGGAGCATGCTGCTCAATTATCATTACTTTCAATTACTGGAAGTGAAGATGAAGTGCAAGAGGTGTTTCGACTTTTAGGTGGCTTATGATGCCTGGAATGTTTGTTCAGGTGTTATGGAAATTCAAAAACAGTTGGAACTGATCCTTTCAGAGGAAATGGATGGCCAAACCTCTCTTTATCGAAGCAGCTAGGTTCAAAATGCTTTGAACAAAATTTACTAAATTTTGATGGCTGACCCATTTCTTCAGCAATTTGGGGTCTGAAGGGAAACTGAAATAAGTTAATAACATAATCAGTTATGCTCAGAGGGTGATATCCAGCAATGTATCCCACAATAACCCACTGTTATTCCCCTTCCCCAAACATTTATATCTTGCATTAAATTAATTATGATGTTACTTCATTTGAGTGGCTTGGGACATATTGGCCATCATCCCCTTAACCTCAGGTGTTTGTTGAATTTGTCTGATAACCTAGTGTGTGTAACTAGTTTTTAAGGTCTAGGATTCAGGTAGGTTGGGGGGGCTTTAAACAAGGTACCATCCTGGTATTTTCCTGGAAGGAGTATTGGAAAACCACTACTCTAAGGATGGCCAGTCAGCACCGGGATTCGAACTTTCTATCTCCGGACATCCGGCTCAGCCGCGTAGTCAAGGCGCGCGACTTATGGCTGTGCTGTGAGGTCCAGAAATAAATTTAGGCTACCAGGTAAAACGATTATGCCAAAAAAAGTTCTGAGTAAGATATGTCCACGATGTAGTTATAAGTCATAAATAAACTATATGTACCTAGGCCTAATATTTCATTTGGTCCCAACGGTACAAGTAAACTTGTTAATATCTATGTATGGGAGAAGAGTACAAGTCATTTTCTAACTTATACTCGTTTTCCCTGGCAGCCTAGATACTGTACGAAATCAAGACAGTGTCTTTTCAGTTACAGATTTTAATCTTTACCCGTGAAAAGATATCTTACTCCCCTTTTTAAATCTCTGACTGCAATTGCAAGCAGAGCAAGAAGTGACTATTTTTGCTATATTCTTTCAGACAGGCGTAATTCACTCATCACATAAACGAAAATACGTATTTTTTATGTTTGTAACACATCAAAATTGCATAGAAAAGGTCTGGTTTGTCGACAATTAATCCTTGAAATCTCCCTGCTTACGCCAATGGCCCGCGCAATTTACGATAGGTGCCCAACATCAGCTGATTTGTATCTTGGCGCCACGTTCTGCTGGCAGCGCCCCCTCTATCTATTTCTATGCTCGAAGGGCGCCGTGCAGAACAGTTGACAATCAAGCAGCAGACCTACCAACTAACGAGCTCATAGACAATAACGTTCAATAAAAGTCCAGTGGCGAAGCAATTGCCCACAGTAATATTGCATTTTTCCGGCGTAGCGGTGATTTCAAAAATTATACCGCTACAGAATGATTTTGGCATTTTGGAGAACAGAATGGGAATTTTTGCGAGTGAAATGAACTGTTGGTTTTCATTCGACTGTTTATTGTTACCCGACTTGAAAGCCGCAACATATCAAGTTGAAGCCATATTCACATGTGGTAGTAATTTGAAGCATATGCCGCTTGCCTATTTCTGAAACTTTTTACATACCTCCGCTATCCGATGTATACGACAAAACGCGCGCCTACCCGCTTCAAGGTCTGTCTAGAGAGGTCAAGTCACGAATGCTACTAACGGAGCCGCCATATTGGATCTTTAAGCGAGCGTAACCAAAGGCAAATGTATTCGAATTTAGAGGATTTCGGTACCGTACATTGAAATAAAAACAAAATACCAACTAATTTTCATCATCATCATCATCATCATCTGTTTACCCTCCAGGTTCGGCTTTTCCCTCGGACTCAGCGAGGGATCCCACCTCTACCGCCTCAAGGGCAGTGTCCTGGAGCTTCAGACTCTTGGTCGGGGATACAACTGGGAAGAATGCCAGTACCTCGCCCAGGCGGCCTCACCTGCTATGCTGAACAGGGGCCTTGTGGAGGGATGGGAAGATTGGAAGGGATAGGGAAGAGGGAAGGAAGCGGCCGTGGCCTTAAGTTAGGTACCATCCCGGCATTCGCCTGGAGGAGAAGTGGGAAACCACGGAAAACCACTTCGAGGATGGCTGAGGTGGGAATCGAACCCTCCCGAGGCTGAGTGGACCCCGTTCCAGCCCACATACCACTTTTCAAATTTCGTGGCAGAGCCGGGAATCGAACCCGGACCTCCGGGGGTGGCAGCTAATCACACTAACCAGTACACCACAGAGGCGGACACTAATTTTCATAAAGAATTTAATTGGTTATCTACTGGTTATGTATATACAGGGTAAAGCGTAATTCGCGCACTAGGGCGTCGCAGCGCGACTCCTCACATGCCAGCAATAAAAAAATGTCTCTTACAAAATTTCGTCTTGCGAGTATATCCGGTAGAAAACGGACGTTAAATAGTAGCAATCTGGCAACACTGTAACCATATGTAGGGTAACTACCACTGTCAGCACGTCGTCGTCGTGCTGTACAGTTGGTGCAGTGGGTAGAGTTTTTGGTTGGCATGCAGGAGGTCGATGGTTCGATCCTGGGTTGAGGCGCATTTTTTATGTGATAATTTCCATCTGACATTACCTACTGTAATACAGTAAGACATCGTTTCTGAGGTCACATGTATCCTACATTTACAACATAATAATAATTGTACCGGGTGGTACACCTCCATGCCGCTAATTCAAACTGGAGGAATTCTGAACTTTATCTACTGCGTAAATTTTCAAGTTTCTCAGAAGAGGTCACTACTTGTAAATTTTGAAGTTTCTGAACTGGGTCGTTTTCGATGTATTTTTGTTTTGCCTGTAGTAAGAAGTGTGGACATTCTCTTCCAGATGGCACTACTGAAGAAATACAATTATGCACCCTAGTGCGAAGTGAAAGAACTATGTGTTTGAAGAAATGTTGAGTTTATAAGTTTGTTCCTTGTTAAATTTCTTTCAGTTATTGTTTATGTTGGCAATATTAACCCCTTCCTTCCGCCAGGTTTGAATTTAGCCAATCCCGAATTTCTTTAATTAATTTATGACCAATCAGGTGTATCTTCTTCAACTTGGATATGTTGCTTAACCCTAACCAATAAAATTCTTGTGGGAGGGTGTTCTCATTCTTGAAACGCCTCGAACTTTCCGCGAGAGTATATAAACTGCTGATTTTCGGAGGAGAAACAGAGATACCATCACCGTATTGCAATCTTGGATCTCTCTGTTCGAGAAGTGGTGCCTTCGGAACAGAATTAAAATAAATGCTGGCAAGACGCAAGCAATTATTTTTTCTCGACGAAGGCCTAGCCTTGGTCATCTTATTTTACACGATACCCCCCTGTCCTGGACTAATAAAATCAAGTATCTCGGCCTAACAATGGACAAAGGTCTTATATGGAGAGGGAACATAGAACAGGCCCTGCAACGAGCATGGGCTCGTGTGGCAAACCTGGCACCTCTGCTTTATAATAGATACATCTCAATATCCATAAAGAGAAAGCTCTATTTAGCATGTGTCAGGCCCATACTGCTCTATGGCTGCGAGGCCTGGGGCTATGTTCCCAAGACTTCTCTTTCCAAATTACAAGTTTTCCAAAATAAAATATTAAGAAAGATGACAAGAGCGCCCCTCCTGAGATCTAATAGGAAGATACGCACAGAAGTCCGTATTCCGACTATTAGAACTCAGATTAACAAGCTAACTAGGATGACCAGGGCTAGAATTCTCCAAGCCCAGTCTACTGATCAGGGCATCGCGTTATTAAAACAGGTCATCCGGACCAAGAAGCCGAATACTCGTTATAAGTATCGCGGCCCTTGGCTCCTGTATGACAGGTCTTAAGTAACCATTTCGGCCTTTTCCAAATTGAACGAATCCTCTCAATAAATACCTAGAAATTACACCCTGAAAAGCCCCGTTTTTTAAGAATGCTACTTCTTCTTCTCAATTTTTACCCTACAATTTAATTAGCTGAAAACAATGACTCAGCGAAGAGGGGGTTTTCTCCTCTGACTTACAGGCTTAGCCTGCAAGACAGATCGCTTTCTCCCCCGCCAGTGCATGATTGCGATTTTCCGACTCATCGGCTATTCCTAGGAAACAGATGAGTAAAAGGGCATAGTTTTCGCCCTGGGACTCTCCAGTTCGATGACCACAACAAAAAAAAAAACAAAAAAAAAAAAGGTCTCCGCGCCACTTCAGTAACATCTTTCAGTGTGTAAAGTACGTAGCAGGGGGCGGGAAGCGCCTCTTTCTTCGGGCAGCAGTTCAACCACAAGGTAATGGCTTTTTAATAACTTCTTTTCTTGCTAGCTCAGCAGTTTAACTCTCGGGGCAGGTCCGAAGCCTTTTCCATGTAACTTTCCTTTAAAATGTAAAGACACTCGGTATCAATTCTTTCTGTTTTAACTACAAATTGGGATAGAGAGTGCTTAACCCTCTCGAGCTCCCACTCATTTTGCTTCGAGGTGAACTTATTTTCCCAACCGTTTCTTCCGGTCTAGCGTAATGTAAATTGTCTTCTCATATAAGTCACCTCCTTAGTATGGGATTAGCCCTTGCATTAACGGCCTAGTGCCAAGTAGGTTTTAAACAAAATGTATTAGGAGTGCAGCTTCGCCTCCTCTCAAATTGGTATTGTCGAGGCCATGTAATATTTCTGTTTCTTCACTTAATAGGCCTCAGTAGGTTGGGTATCTTTTTACCCCTGTGTCTATGTCCTTGGAGGACAGCTTGAAAGTTGAGTTTGGTGTGGCCTTTGTTAGGCTTAAACTTTGAGAGCGGATCGCTCTTTTGAAATTGATTTTGGGTGCCTCGAGGAGGCTTTACCTTGTAATTGGGAGCAAGTGATTCTAAACATGATGGGGGTCTTCTGCCCCTTTGTCGAATCTTTTTTTTTTTTTTTTTTGGGTAAAGTTGGGCTAATTGCTCAAGAATTGTGAGTCCGGGGCTCGAAACCCAAATCCTGTGAATACTGTAATTGTACATTTGTTACCTTGCTACTCTGTACCTGCCATTCTTGTTATTTCTTGATTTTGCGAAGAAAATATAACCTTGTTAAATTTTATCTTAACTTTAATTTCGTATTCTGAGACCTGTTCACCCCCGCACCTTCTTTCACCTCTGCTGTTCCACAGATACCTCGGAATAATAATAATAATAATAATAATAATAATAATAATAATAATAATAATAATAATAATAATAATAATACATTGAGATACGTACTAAACAGCATGCGGTTACCAGACGCAACACGCAATGTTGAAAGGCAGAATTATTGGGACCATGGTGATAACACATACAAATTGTAAGCGAGTTTGGACATTATTCGCAGAGCACGTTGCTAGGCCTACTGGTAACGTAAGGCCCTAACGAAATGTAA